>NW_015654491.1:329711-361072 GCF_001515625.1 Sinocyclocheilus rhinocerous
CACAAAACTAATGAAACGCAGTGGAATTTAACCAAACTGAAACTGAACCTAACGGACTGGTTCCTCTAACTGGCCTGAGGAAAACAAATGGAGCTCAACATCTGCAGCAACATATAAAAGCCCTTTTCATTTACCACAAAGGCTAGACAGTGAAAAGTCATACAACAGAGAAGAATGGCAAAATGTTAATAAAACCACTTGATGCAAAATTACTCCATGCAATCCAATAACAAGTATTTATTTGCCTCTTTCCTGACTGTATATGTATATTTACCAAGCCAAAGAAAGGTCTGTGATGGTCTCCACCACTGTGTAAAGAGCAAACACAATCCAGTACATCATCCATCGCACCTGTCAAACCACAAACGCAAACACAAAATGTCTACTGGAGGTATAGAAGAGCTGCTTACAAAAACTTACCATGTAAATACTATAATATGAATATTATTCATACACTATATGATATACATCAAAGTACAATGGTATCACATCACTGTACCATGGTACAGTCACAGAGACCACAAACAGGGCACACATGGTGGAAAAACAGTATTAAATTGCTAATCAGCTCAGGGTTTAGTTACTGACAGCCTCTGTCAGATACAAAGAGTAACCAGGATATATGGACAGTTTAGCTGAAGCTCTCCATTTATTCTGGCTATTAACATTCTCTAAAGTCAAATATTAAGATGTGAAGAATCAGCAGAACACAGCTGGATAAAGATATGCATGTGCCTTTATATGAATTGAGTACTCACATATTCTTTGACATTCTTGGATTTGACGGCTTTAAAGGAGTAGTACGCAGGATACAGCGTTCCAAACACAAGACTGTGATAAAACACACACAGACATATACATTATATTCAAAAATATCATGTAACTGTTAATGCAAGCAAACAAATAAAGGTTGGTGAACTAACAGTAACACTCAACCAATCTTTTTTTTTTTTTTTAAATGTAAGATATACTGATATATCTATATAGGTTATTGGCCAGTATTAGGGATTATTTTCCATTTATTTTTGCATTTGGATTATCTTAAATTCTTAAAAACACTAATAATTTAATTTATATTGAGTTAATCTTTAAATACAGTAATAATTTAATAACACCATTAATATTCCTTTTTTCTACTGTACATTATAATGTTGTGGTAACTAAATACTTGTAGCATTTAAATTGACTAATCTTAGTTTTATGTGATCTATTTCTAATTTATTTAGACAAAATAAAGTGTAGAATTCAATAAATTATCAGTTATGGGCCATTACATGAAAATAATTATTGGTCATGACATGAAAATGATTATCAACTTTTTGTATCAACCATAATTTAAATATCGGTGGATTCCTATGCACAATTTTATATTTGATGATAATCCATCCATTTTATTTGGAAGCCCAACCAGATGGCAAATCCAGCCTTTGCCTTACAGGCCTACTCAAATATTGAAACCAGAACAATGATTATTCAAAATGCTTTATTTATTGTGACAGATGAGATTGAAATCCCATTTTTCTCTCCCCAAAAGAGGTGTTGAACACCTCACTTTAGTACATACACAAAGTAAATCCACAGTCTTCTCTGTAACTGGCTTGTGTTTCACTGAACCATATATTTTCGAGTAGCTATGGGAACGACATCACTGCCTGAACAAATCTAAAGTTATGTGTGATCATGGGTGTGTGTGGTGAGGGACTGTTGGATGGATTCCATTTATTGCGTAACAGTTTCTCCACTCTAAAACATCTCTACCACAAAGCAAAATAAATGCTGAAGTCAAGAGTAGAGATCATCTCTTAACTCAAAACAGTGAAACTGTTTGTAATTAAACAACTTCAGCATCACCAAGTCACCATTTCCAAACACAGCCTGCCTTGCTTTTATTACTAGACAGAAGAAAGTGTTTAAACGTCAAATGCTGTGAGAACACATTAGAGTCACAATGGTTTAGTCATGCATTTCCTATTACGCTGTTCGCTGGGAGAACTCGTGAGGGTAAAAAAAAGAAAGGAAAGAATAGGAATGAGTGTGTGTGTGTGAGAGAGAGAGAGAGATGTTACTGCACATCTCTAAAACAGCTAGGCCTTGTTTGCCGGCAGCAAATAATTCATCATGTTAACTTACAGTAAGAACACAAAAGGCATTTCAAGAGAACTTTAGACTTTGAAAGCGACTATAACCTACTATATATAAATGTATTTCTATCAGTGAAGACCAGAGACCCTTATCTCTTATATTGTCAGTACACTAAAGATAACCAAACCCATAGCAAACAGCACCTAGTGAGATGAGGCACAGAATGTGCTTCCCTATGCTGACCTTTTCCGCAAAGAAAGAGACACACCTTCTGTAACATTACGGTCTAGCAGGAAAACAGCAGTTCCTCCCTGGCAGACAGGGACTCTGAATAAAGCAGGTCTCCAGCCAAAAACATGATGAATTTCCTGTTCTACTCCACCAAGTCAGCAAAATTAATGTAGGGTTTGTTTTTTTCCCTGCATAATTTGTGAATTTTTATTATGGTTGATTCAGAGGTTCCTACACTTTCTTACCAGTGAATTTCCAAGATTTTTCCATTATTTTTCCTATGATTTGTGATGACTTGATAAGGTTTTTGTGCATTCACAAACCATTCATTTCCAGCCTACTAAATACTTCAGATCTGAGTATAACTATATTGACTGTAAATATTTACATGACCTTTTAAAATTGTATTAATTTCCATTACTTTTCAGGGCCTGGACATTTCCAGGTACATTCCAGATTTCCTAGGACAGTGGGAACCTTGTTGATTGTGAAAATATATAAAATAAAAATACTGCAGAAATGTAATAACTGTAACAGTGTTATTTACTATATTGGGGACAAAAAGCTATATGCATGTCGGTTTTTTTCTTCTTCAGAAAATAATCGACAACTTGTTTTATGGGCTTATAGTACTGGTTTGTATTGTAACTATGTAGATATTAGACAGTAGTATAGATTTTATCCGTATGAACTAACGTAAATGCGCAGTCAGACTCAGCGGTTTTCACTAATGTACTGTAAGCTCAAAAAACGCAAATAGTTTTCAATAAATACTCACACGATGGCCCTAGATATAATCCACGACACCATCTTCCAACCTGTTGCACTTTTAAATTATGAGATTCGCTGCAGGTCCAGTCCAGAAGCATAGACTATTCAAATAAACTATAACTAATAATAACTTCTGTCTCGCTTCTCCAACCGCTAAAACTCATCCAATGAGTTCCTGTTTTTAACGCATGCTTCCTGATATCCACAAGTTTGCAAGATGACATCGTTATTTGACGAATAACCACTCGTTCAAGCTGTTGTCCTCTCCCTACATGATGTTCCGTTGTGTTAAAAAGAGCATGTATTGTTTTCCTCTTCTCAAGTCCTTTTCGGACTAGGGACTAGGTCACCTTTTGATTGATGGCTCGACTGGCCACTGATTGGACGGAGCCACTGGTTTATCCCGCCTTCTGCGTTTGCTGATTGGACCACTGACTCAGCGCCAAACAGGGTCACAGGGCGGAGCGGCTCATCGCTTGCACGCTGTTTGCGTACCAGGATAGGAATGACTTGAGTTTGAAACAGGTAATTTGGAAACGTTTTTTATTTGAAGATGTTAAATACTCTTCGATGCATGGGAGGACAGATACATTGATTTTTTATTTTTATTTTAAATGTTTGTATTGTCGTGTAGTCCAGTTATTTTTAATTTCCAGTTATAAGATCCTAAAATTTGGGGCATGCAGGGTGATTTTTTATTTTATTATTATTATTATTAATTTTTTTATTTTTTGGTTACTGAAAGAAAGAAAATAGGCTATATTTTATTGTTGCAATAATGTAGGTTAGTTATATAATAGATGGTAACTGTAAATGCAATATTGTTTCGCCATATAAAATGAATGAAAAAAAGATGATGCATCCGAAAGTTTATGTTTGGATTGCTAAACAATGAAAAACAGCTGAAGATTTTATGCCTCATCTGTTTTAGGTTTTCATCATTTGCCCTCAAGTCAATTTTGCAGTGTGCATTAGAGTGTTAAAATGCACTTAGAGGGGTGTAGCACAGTGGATAATGGTGACTTTAACCTTTCTGTTGTAGATGTCTAAACTGCACCCAACCGTGATCCTTTGACCCACACTGATTGTTTTGATTGTGGTACACTGGCTCTAAAGACCACCCTTAAGGAAATCTGGTCTAAAAGTATCATAGAAATATTGGCAAAGCTTAAATATTGCATCTTTTGCAACACTGTGTTGTGGTTCTACAGGTTTTTAGAAAATACTATAGTGGCCATGTAGTGTTAGGAGTAAATAACATCCATGGGGCCTTTGAGGGTCTTTAGTTTCAATGTACCATGTCATACATTGGGTGGGGGCTAAATAGGGACAGTCCATCTCAAGTGGTCCAGTGGAGTTGGTTGACCATTTTTAATTTTCCTTACTTTTTTGAGTGATTGCATCTATGTATTGGTATTGCAAAACCTTTTTTCACTTTGTTTAACCACAGCACCATCTCTGTGTCATAAATATTTGACACATTCTTGTTATCTTGTTAAGTCCAAATGTAAAGATCTAGATTGCTCAGGGTTCCACTTATAGGGTCAATTTATAATGGGAAGGATTTGGGCCTTAATTTTTTTAGGGAGATTAAATTAAATTTTTTATATGCAGAACATGCATACATTTCAGGTTTGAGACGTTTAAAATACACATTTTGACTAAGAATCTCAGTTTGTATTTGTAATTTTTATTGTCTGTTACAGGTAATGCCACCTGGAGACAGACAGTCATTGGAGAAGAACTTTTCCTTAGATTTTATCACTTACCAGCTGCCATAAAATCAACTATTTTTCTTTCTCAACAGATTACCACAGTTTAATATAATAATAGCTTTCATGTAGCTCAAACAGTAGAGCATGGAGCTAGCAGTGCCAAGGTCATGGTTTCGGGAAAACAAAAAAACTGATCAAATGTGTGTATGTATCTTGTATCTTGAATGCAATATAAGTTGTTTTGGACAAAAGCGTCCGTAAAATGTAAATAATAATAATATAATAATTTAATTTTATATTTTAATAAAATAGTAGTTAAATTCTTTAATATTTTAAATGATAAAAAATGCTATTAAAATATAATAAATTAATATTTTAATTAAGAAAAACATCAATGATGTTATAAGAGTGACATCATTAAACAATTATGAAACTATTCACAAAACAAAAATGCCAAATCCCTCAAAGAAAGCACTCCCTCTTTTGTGTAGGCTCCAGGATTGGTTCAAGGTTGGATGCGCGTGCCCTTGTTTCTGGCGCGTGCTCCGTCCTTCAGCAGAATCCCTGCGCGCGATAACGCGTCAGCATCAAGCAAAGGATAACTAATATTTCCAATGAATGATACGTCTGATAGCTGACGAACTGCACGAGCTTGATCCACTCTGGCATCGCTGATCCATATATCAGGGGGAGACGGGGCGTGTTTGAGGTGAGAATGAACAGAAGTCATGCTTTATGATTGTGTTGTGCATTTTGTTGGTGATGCCAGGTTTCTGAGGAGTCGTGCAAGGGCTGCAGTTCCGCCTGAGGAGCTGTCTGTGGTTCTGAAAGGATGGGGTGTTCTGTGCAAGGCTGAGCATTTTTGGTTACACGAAAATTAGCTCCCTGCTCCCGTTTCTCGCGGGTTGAAGCAAGATAAGACAGCGAATCTCGCTTGACACATCATAAAGCGTTCGCATGCATGACATACGGGTGCAGCGCGAGGTAGAACAGTGTTTGCATTTAATTGGCTTGTCCCACCGATATTACAAAACTGAGAAGTGTGTCTGATCTGTGATCTGCTGTCATCAGATTTTCAGCATTTACTTAATATTCTGTTCTTTTTAACCTTGAAAGGAAAATCCTCAACCACCAGCAGATAATTGATTTAGATAGCCAAATATTGTTGTAATCCAAATGTTAGCTATGCATTTTGGTTTCCCCTCAAATACCGTTGGTAAAGCATGGTTGTAATTACAAATGACACAATCAGGTGGGGATTATCACAAAGACATTGCCAACTGATCAGTTCTGCGGTGTTGTAGCATCATAAATACTTAGATTTCTATTCAGTTACATATCATACAAGTTTTGACGTTTTAAGCAGTCAGGGATCATTTTTTATTATTATTATTTATTTGTGTGTGTGTGTATGTGCCTTGTTTCTCCCTATCAGGTGTATATATCCACTGGAGTAGCTGTTTTGCAGAGTTTTTGTTGAGTTTTTGAACCATGGCGAAGAACAACAGCCTCCATCCAAACAGCAATGGAGAGACGGACGACTCGCCAAACATGCTGGTTTACAGAAAGGTAGGACTTTTGAATAATTATTTGAATGGTTACTTTGCGAAAGGTATTGCCTTTTTGACAGAACAAGTAGTGTAAGCTTTGTTTTTTTGGAAAGTCAGTTGCTGTGTGGACACAAATCTTGAGATCTTGGTTACAAAAAGCCATTAAAGGAACACTCCACTAATTTTGAAAATAGGCTCATTTTTCCAACTCCCCTAGAGTTAAACAGTTGAGTTTTACCGTTTTCGAACAGTTTAAAAAAAAAGAAGAAAGAGTTTGTTTACCAAACATTGACCTTTTGTGGCTATATGGGGTTGTCACTATGGGAATATGCTATTAAATAGCATATTACATTTAATCTTTTGCCTTTATGACAATTTTCCCTTGTGACTGTGAGTCCCTCTGTAGGGCATTTTCTTGAGAAGCAACAGGAATGGAAAAACTCATGTTTTGAAAAAGGAGAGGTGGACATCAAAACTTTTTTGACCTTTCTTACTCTCCATCTTTCTGATGATTGGTAATTTGCTCATCAATGCTTGAGTCAAAGTCATTTATATTGCTGATTGGGAACTAAAGTCTGTCATTGTGGCTGAGAGCCACTAATGTACCACTCACCCTATGGAGACTCAAAAAAGGAACATGAATTTTTCACGAAGCCATTATCACATATTTAAAGACTTGTGTGGCAAATTACAGTTTCAGTCATGGTCAGTCGTTGTATCATTAATTAGTAGCCTGCTTAAATGAGCTCTGATGATGAATCAGGTATCTGAGTGCTTCTCTGTGATGAATTCATAATTCTAGTTTTTATGCCGACATTAGGACTGGGCAATCTATTAAATATTTATGATGTATTTGTAATGATTTTGCCCAGCAATATCAAATTAATCAACACTGTGATAATACAGTTTTTATTTGTACATTTATTTTCTTAAACGGTAGCATGGCTCATTTAAACGTTTTTATAAATCAATTCAAATGGTTAGTTTCAATGAAACTCATAATAAATATTTAGAGAAAGATGCATTGCAGAAAGATGCGTTCTGCTGCCAGATGGTGTAGTTAAGAAATCTACCAGCAGGGACTAACAAGGCCATGTTAACCAGCCAAACCTTGATCCAATCCTCTGATACAGCAAAGACTTGCGACCCAAACCCCTGTGCGATCACGACTAGCATTTCTTCTGTCCTGTACCAGCTTGCCCTCCCGTCTCTCTTGGCCATGATAAATTTTCAATCTGTTCCCTCAGGTGTGGCTGCAATATGTTGTCAGAACATGACAGTCAGATATAGTTTGGAGACAGTGAATCATTCATCTATCAGAGGTTGCAGAATCTTCCTGCAAGACTCTATTTATTCTTCCTTCTTTCATTTCATTTCCTTCACCCTTCAGTTGATTTTCACATTTCCTCCATGCTGCTTCAGTCCTATTAGGTGTGCTGTGCTGTGAAGGTGCAGGAAGGAGAGGTGCTCTGCAGTCAGAGATACTGTGGCTCTTCTCGTCGCATCACAAGACATTAACTCACCCAATTCAGAACTAATAACTACTGGCCAGTCTCTTATCACAGGCTTTTCTAACAGATCTCAAAGAGCTGAAAAGATTTATGAAGGACCTTAGGCAGAACAGGACCACTTTTCCCAAAAGCACCGCAACCCTAAGTGGACTGTAAAAATGGCCATACGAATCATCATAGAATTACAGACTGTTTCCCAAAAGCATTGTAAATTAAGTAGTTCTTGAAAATCTTAGATGTACGAGTCCTTGGGAGTAACTGTAAAGAGGCAGACTTATGCAGATACCTGCAGGACAAAATTACACCTAAATTTAATACAGTACTTTTCTGATGTGCTACACTTGACGCATTATACAATTAATTCTACTTATTTTATTTATTTTATAATTAACGTGTGTATATTTTGAAGTAGCATGTAAACCACTTTCTAACATTATGTACTTATTTGCTCATTTTTTATTTATGAGCAATGCTTCACTGTTACCATGTGCTCCATAAAAATGATAAATATAACAGAATAAAAATAGTACACTTACATAATTACAGTAGCAAATAAAACACCAGTAAAAAAGCACTCACTAGATTGATCAAACAGTTGAGAGAATATAATATACTGTAAGTGTTTTGTGTTACCATAGGAGGATGGTGCATAAATTTGTTCCAATTCAGTATGAACAGATGGAATTTCTAGGCTTGTTTGCCCACCCATGAGTTTGTATTCCTTTGGAAGAGAGAGAAATACTGTATGATGAGGAATTTGGTGGAAAAACTGGCTTGGAAATGTTAAATCATAAAGTGCACTTTGTGTGACCAAGAGTGTCCACCAGTAATCATGAAAAAGTTGTAGCTGCTTTTGGATGCATGCCAATAAACTCCAACTGTAAGACTTTTAGAGTGTAATTCTCAGTAGTCTACTTGATTAATTCCTTAGTTGATGATAAATTCTCAATAGTTTTCTACTTGCTGTTGGAAGTGTAGCATATTATCAAGCAAGATGACTGCAAGATATTTTTTTCCCAGATTAAAAATCTACTTTCAATAAGCTTTCAAACCACATTTTAAATGTGAATACCATTAAATCTGTTTGCAATATAGTGCACAACATGATCTGTCACCATTATAAATTAGTAAAAGTCACAGGACCTAAACTTGAGCCTTGTGGGACTCCTTTGTAAACCTGCAATACTTTCCAATTTTAGTGTGACTTGATGAAAGAATCAGCAATGCTAACTGGAGGGAAAACATTGACATTTATTCAGCAACTTTTCTTATACCTAATTTAACGTTTAAAAAAAAAAAAGTTTTAAAACCGATGCACACCTTTATACACCCTCTTCTCGCTCAACACCTAACACAACGGTGTAATGAAATAACGATCTTGTAGATGATGGCAGTTTTACCTTACTTTGTGTTTTGTAGCATACACCTGTACGTACTTGAGCTGTCCTGTTCGTACTGTGAGGGAGAGACAGATTGAGAAATAGACAGATACAAAGTCAGAGAGAGGGGGAGACAGAATGTTAAATCAAGAAGTGTACCTGGTGTCTGCTACATAGTTCCAAAGGTGCTGGAGAAAGAAATGAGTCACATGTCCTTCAAATACATGCTTCGGCTTGTTAGCAACACAGTTCTACATGCAAAGCTGCTGTCTTCACACTGCATTCCACATAAAGTGTATATTGTGGTGCTCCTAAGGCACTTAATGATGAAAGAATCAGCAATGCTAACTGGAGGGAAAACATTGACACTCTCAAATTTATTCAGCAACTTTTCTTATACCTAATTTAACGTTTTAAAAAAAAAAAGTTTTAAAACCGATGCACACCTTTATACACCCTCTTCTCGCTCAACACCTAACACAACGGTGTAATGAAATAACGATCTTGTAGATGATGGCAGTTTTACCTTACTTTGTGTTTTGTAGCATACACCTGTACATTCTTGAGCTGTCCTGTTCGTACTGTGAGGGAGAGACAGATTGAGAAATAGACAGATACAAAGTCAGAGAGAGGGGGAGACAGAATGTTAAATCAAGAAGTGTACCTGGTGTCTGCTACATAGTTCCAAAGGTGCTGGAGAAAGAAATGAGTCACATGTCCTTCAAATACATGCTTCGGCTTGTTAGCAACACAGTTCTACATGCAAAGCTGCTGTCTTCACACTGCATTCCACATAAAGTGTATATTGTGGTGCTCCTAAGGCACTTAAGCTATTGTTTATAGCCAGAGGGCAGCATAAATTTCCCGCATTAAAAGAAGCTCAGAAAAAGGAAGTTCCCCTTCAGGAACTCGAGCTGCGTCGAGATCGCTTTGGGAACGCCCTTGCGTGACCGCGTTCTGAAGCACGTGTCAAACTGAAGGATCTTTAGACTTTCTAGCTATCACATTGTGCTGAAAATGCCCAGTCACACAAACTGCTGCTGGTGAATATAAAGATCTCTTTTAGCTGATGGAGACACCAATCTGTTCCAACATGACCATCTCCACTTCTGCCTTCTTCATGCATAATTCATATCCAGACCAGCATGCTTCTTTTTTTATCACGCTGTACACCCTATGTTGAGTGACTACTACAGTATCTTGGCCAAACTCTGCACAGAACAGCTCATTTTTTTATGTGGGCCTCCATACAGTATGAGGAAACAGGATTGACCTAATTGAGTGTTGAATGGCTTGTCTTTTCTAATCCCTTCTTCTTGATTTGAGGAATGCACATCCTTCATTGGTGGTCCGTGACCCTGAGTGGAGTTGTCATCGGTGACAGACTATTATGACTCATCGTGTGCTATCTTAACGCTCTACGTATGCCTATCTTCCGGCTGTTACGGCAATATGGTTTTGAGAGTGGTAACATATGTGCTGTTAGCGGGGGTTGTAGTGGGGAATGAGATGGAAATGAGGAATTGTCTCTTGGATGAATTTTTAGACTCAAAACCATGTTGCGTGACTGACACTTAAACGGATGTGCCACCTTCTCTTATTACCACACTTAACATTATGTTCTTTTGACTGTTCTAGGTCTTTGTTGATGCTTTTTGTACTGTGTGTGTGCGTTTGTTTTACACACTCATGTGCACCTCCTTTCCCACATTCAAGCATTATCCAAGCATTATGTGTGCATTCATATACATGTTTTTAATGCAGTATTTATGCATTAAGAAATACATGTACACGACCATTCAAAAGTTTGGGGTTGGTAAGATTTGTAGTGTTTTTGAAAGAAGTCTTTCAGGCTGTATTTATTTGACCAGAAATGCAGCAAAAATAGTAATATTGTGAAATATTATTACAATTTAAAATAATTGGTTTCTGTATTTATTTGTTTTAAAACATAATGTATTCCTCCTGTGATGGCAAAGCTGGATAGCAACCATTATTCAGTCTTCAGTGGCACATGATACTTCAAAAATCATTCTAATATGCTGATTAGGTGCTCAATAAACATTTCTTATTATCATGTTAAAAACCGTTGTGCTGCCTAATATTTTTGTGGAAACTGTTACTCATTTCTTTTAGAATTTTTTGAACAGAAAGATCAAGAGCATTTATTTGAAATAGAAATCTTTTGAAACCTTATACATGGCTTTACTGCAATTTTTATCAATTTATCAAATTTTTTTCATTTATCAATTAAATGTGTCCATGTGGAGTAAAAATCCAATGGAGTAAAAAATCTTACTGGTCCCAAATTTTTGAATGGTGGTAAATGCATAATTTTTGAATGCATTTTTTTTGCACTATAAGAGCCACAAAATAGACCATTGTCAAAGTAGATATTCATATTTATTTTGCTGTGGTGTACTGAAGAATTTGTTCTTCAACAATCAAGTCATACAGCAGACTAGTAGACTGCAAGACTGGCTTATCTATAATATTTTTAGCAGTAGTGCTTTAAAGGGAATGACTGCAGAGATGCAACTTTTCACAGAGCGTTGTGCCAATTGCAGTGAATCACTGATGACAGTTAACTCTGTCTGAAATGTTGCATCCTATGTTTAATTTAATTAACTTTAAAGCCCTGCCACTACAACCATTACAGCACCACTTTTCCAATAATTTGACCGCTTTCAATAAATTTTAAGACAGTTACTGTCAGTCTTCAGATTGTCTGCTGTGAGCGATGTTCCTGTTATTTTGCATAGTCCATCTCAAGTTTTTTGTAACAACCAAGATATTATGCAATAAAACATTTACAGATTTAGTAGCGCTCCCTGCCCTCTTAAAAGTGACACCTCTCAAGTTCTGTTAGGGTTGAGCACCAGGTTCTGGTAATATGTTGTAGCGAATCAGCTCAAAGGGGAAATATGAATAATTAATTATAACTAGTTATAATTAATTATAAATATTTAGATCCGCTGTAAGTATTTACTTGACATCTCAGTGTCAACTGTCTGTCAATTCTAAGAACGTTAATTTCCTGGTTAAGGAAAATAACTTTCTTATGCACGTCTCGCCTGTTTGAAAAAGAGTCCTGATGCACTTTGGGGCTCCAGTTGGTCTCTGCTGAAGTTAGTTGATGAGAAAGAACCAGTTTGAGTCAGAGGATCTTGATGAATGGAAAGACTAGGCAGGAGCCTGGCACAAGCTTAGGGTGGTTTTTAACACTCTTAGCTCAGCATCTTCTCCTGGAATTCCTGAATCTAATGGCGCTTTTCCACTGCGTGGTACGACTCGGCTCGGCTCGGCACGGCTCAGTACGGCACGGCACGGCTCGGAATCTGCAAAAATGTCAACAATTCTGTGTTTTTCTGTCAGTATGGGGTGCTGTGTGTACATTAATGAGGAAAAAAAATTAACTTAAATGATTTTAGCAAATGGCTGCAATATAACAAAGAGTGAAAAATTTAAGGGGGTCTGAATACTTTCCGTACCCACTGTACGTAAGGCACAATATGTTCAAGTGACTGTAAATGGACAATGTTTGAATGCTCTTTTGGACACTGGTAGCTCTTTATCTTTGCTCAAAAGAAATCATATGTCACATGTTCCATTTGCTAATCTGGTCAATGTAGAATGTGTTCATGGGGATGTGAAGCAGTGCCCTCAAAAATAAGTTAATGTGTGTGTACAAGACCAGACTTATTTGTTGAATGTGGCTGTTGTAGAGGATTTACCTGCTGACATGATTTTGGGGAGAGACTTCCCAGTGCTTACTGAAAATTAGCATTCTACCAAAGACTGTGTAACCACTTCTGACCATGCTGCTGTTGCTTATACTGTTGTAACACGAGCCCGGGTTAAAGCACGTCTGCAGTCTGGTGGGACTAACGGCCCCAGAAAGACACGTCATCAATGACGACTAGAAAAAGGTTTTGGTACCCCAGCCCCTGAGGTCCAAAATGATAGTCTTGAAGTTCATGGCTGGAAGTTCTCAGAAAACATAAAAAAAGTGAAAAAAAGTGAAGTGACATGTGGCCAAGTATGGTGACCCATACCCAGAATTTGTGCATTTAACCCATCCAAGTGCACACACCGTGAACGCACACCCAGAGCAGTGGGCAGCCATATTGATGTGGCATCCAGGGAGCAGATGGGGGTTCAGTGACTTGCTCAAAGGTCTCACCTCAGTCATGGTATTGAGGGTGGAAGAGACTCCCCCCACCGACAATTCTTGCCGGACATGAGGCTCGAACCCACAACCTTCGGGTTACAAGTCCGACTCTCTAACCATTAGGCCACGACTGCCCCTTCAGAACTGCAAAAAGCTGACGAGTCATTGAAACCACTGTGTGCTAAAGTGTTTGAGGGAAAACAAGCTGACTTGTGTGGGGAAAAATATGTTATTGTTGATGATGTATTGTACATGCAAACCCCTGAATCCACCCGTTTGGTTGTCCCTACATGTTGTTGTCCCATTGTTTAAAGGGGTGGTTGACTGCGATTTCACTTTTTTAATGTTAGTTAGTGTGTAATGTTGCTGTTTGATCATAAACAATATCTGCAAATTTACGAAGCTGAAAGTTCAATGCAAACGGAGATATCGTCTTTTAAAATTCTGGCAGTTTAATGCCTACAAAAACGACTGGTAAGGGACTACAACAAGTTACTTCCCGGGTCCGATGCGTTTTTTAACAAACAAAGCATTAACACATGTTAGATTGCACCCCATAAACACAATCAAGCCTATAAAAAAAACAGTCAACCACCCCTTTAACACTTAGCCCACAGTATTCCTTGGGCAGGACATATAGCACTCCAGAAAACATACGCTCGCATAAGCTCACGATTTATTTGGCCCTCCATGTACACTGATGTTCAGACTTATTGCACCACATGCCAAAAAAACAGGGTTGTGCGTTGACAGGAAAGGGCACTTTTACTTCTTCTGCCTGTGATATCTGTCCCTTTTCAGCGTATCGCCATGGACATTGGAAAAGAGTCATCAGCGATTTTGCGACAGGCTATCCTGAGGCTTTCCCTCTTCGATCCATTACTACGCCCAAGATTGTCAACACCCTCATCCAGCTGTTGTCCAGAGTAGGGATACCAGATGAAATCCTCACAGATCAAGGGACCAATTTCACGTCATGGCTGATGAAGCTACTGCATCGACAGCTAGGCATCACAACGATCAAGACCAGCCCATACCACCACCAGACCGATTGACTGGTGGAGCGCTTTAACCAAACGCTCAAGAACATGCACCACAAGTTCGTCTCTAACACTGGAAGGGACTGGGAAAAGTGGCTACTATTCTTTCTGTTTGCCTACAGGGAGGTACCACAAGCATTAACAGGCTTTTCTCCATTCAAGCTCCTGTATGGATGGCGGGTCCAAGGGCCACTGGATCTCCTGCGAAAGAGTTGGGAAGCCCCTTCATCTGATAAGACGACAAAGTCTGAGAAGGGCACTGTCCAGTACGTCCTTGAGATGAGAGACCGCCTGGAGCGCTACAGGGAGATGACCCAAGAGAACCTCCGACAGACCCAAAAAGCACAAAAAATAAATGGTATGACCAGCACTCCAGAACCCAAGTTGCAACCTGGAAAAAAGGTAATGTTACTGCTCCCTACCTCAACAAACAAACTGCTGATGAAGTGGCAAGGACCCTACACCGTTGTTTGCAAGATGGGACCAGTGACATATGAGATTCATCATCCCGACAAAGGCAAGGCTACACAGACTTACCACATTAATCTGCTGATAGAGTGGAAAGAGCGGAACAACACTGCTAATTTGTGAAGTGGAAGAGGATCAGGAGGACGAACAACAAGAACCAAAATAGCAATTTAAAGACTGCAACAATCACGGAATAAAACAAACTTGCGTCCCCTTCTCTCTCAACGGTTCTCTTTAAACTAATTTTAATCCACCAATCAGAATACTCCAGCCCGTAAAGGGGGTGGGTCCATAACTTTTACAAGCCAATCAAAACAAATAATTTTGCTTAACCATATTTGCATACCAAAGAATATAAATACAGATGAACACTCTTAAAAATAAACACAGTAACAATCTCAACTGTGAATGTTTACAATCAAAATGCACATGGAATAATCCCACTAGCAATAATTGACAGGTTTACATATTTGTTGTGTATTTTTCAGTAACCCCAGGGACGCGGGAAGTAGGGGTGCTGAGGGGGCTGCAGCACCCCCTGTTTTCACATGGTTGCAAATGCAACGCCAAGTTTGTTCATTTAAATTTATTCAGTTTTAGCATTTAATAATTTATTTGTAATGATCTCTGAAATGTAAATTGTAAGTGGGCTATAATAAACCCATGTTTATCTTTATAAACATGATTAATTTTACTTGTGATGTTTTCTATTTGGGATGATAATCCTCATGAACACGTGACGCTGGCGCGTGGTATCAGACATGAACTATACAGAATGCGAACAAGATTAACTGTAATACAAGGAGATAATGGCGCAAAAGCGAATTTCAGATTTTTTAAAATGCCCATCCCAGCAAAAACTTTCCAAAATCGGCATCCAAACAACACCAGCCCCAGCACGAGCACCGACGTAAGTGAACCAGCCCCCCCCGCCCCCCCTTTCACCCAACACGGACACCCACAGCACCCCCAACCGAAAACATCTTCCCGCGCCCCTGAGTAACCCTGTTGAATTATTGAACATTCTGTGGTTTAAGTCTGTGCTGTTTTTCAATTGTTTGTTTTTGAATACATTCCGGTTAGCGATTCAGACAACCAGCCTGACTAGCTGATTATGAAAATATGTAGTTTTGTACATCCCTGTTGAATACCTGTTGTTTTTTCATTCTCCAAAGAAATACATATTTCCACAAATTTCTATCTGGAAGTCTGGAAAACAGGGTTGTAAAATTATATGTTTTGTTTATTTAATTAACGTGATGCTGCTTCTCTGACTATCCATACTTGTCTACAGGAGAGGAGAGGGCAGAGCATAAGTGAGGCTTTCATTTCTTTCGCTATGGGAGCCAAGCAGCAGACTTGAGGGGTTACGGGATTGACAGCAGAGTGGAACAAGTGGTGAGATCATCAATAAGTTGGGAAATGTGCAATTTGAGAGGGGAAATCGTTGGTAGGCAGCCAGTTGCTGTGAGGTGAAGATGCATGTCATAAATTATCAGCTTATGAATTTCTTGTGGATTCAGTGCTTAAGTCGCATTTTTACGTATTGCTATAATTAATTCAGTAGCTGAGCTGTGGCTGTGTTAATGAAAATTAATTAAATGGACACTTTATGTATACTTAAAGAATTTGAGAAGTTAGCATTTGTGCTAAATTTAATCATGCATATACAGAAGGATCCAAAAATCAGTTTAAAATATCAAGTTAAAAAAATATTATGTCTTAATATGTTAGTATTTAGTTTAATGCTTTAAAGGGGTCATAATCTACATTTTTTTTATTAATGTTCTCTGAGGTTCACTTATAATATTAGTGTGATTTTACATCAAAAAGCATCATAATTTAGAAGTAATAGGCTATTTTCTATCCTGTTTTTGAGCCTCTCTGTAGAACAGTCTGTTTTTGTAGGTGGGGTGCATTCAAGACTCACAAGTAAAGCCCACTGCTATGATTGGCTAAAGTTTCGTTTATTAAAATAAAAGATGGACATACTCTGAAAACAGCATGGGTCATTTGGGTTAAAAACTTATAAATACTCAGTATATATCAAACAGTCTTGGAACGGACAATGCAATAGTGGTAAAAACACGTTTACTCACGTTTATGCGTTGCGACATTACTGTTGGATCAACTCTACTCAGACTCAGCACTGCATCGTTTACTTTCAGTCTATCTGAAAAGCCTGCCTCATACTGTCTTGTTTAAAAATGAATCCGTAGTAAAGTAAGGCAAGGTAAGTTTATTTACATAGCACATTTCATACACAATGGTAATTCAAAGTGCTTTACATAAAAGGAAGTATAATAATAATAAAAAAAAATCACAACAATAAAACAGGAAACTTAAAAACTTTTAAAATGATTTAGAAATTGATTTAAAATTAATAAAAAAAATAGAAAATGATTATACATAAAATACAGTGCAATCAGTTCGGACGTAGCACAGTGCTCATTCAATAAATGCACAGCTAAAGAGATGAGTTTTGAGTCTGAATTTGTGGCTAATGTGCAAATGTGGCTAATGTTTTAGCACATCTGATCTCTTCTGGAAGCTGATTCCAACTGCGGGCGGCACATTAGATTTTTAGTTGTTTGACCCCTAGAGTCAAGGTATCCATTCACTTTGATAACTTCATCTTTGTTTCTAAATGCAATGACTTCAGTTTTCTCCTTGTTTAACTGAAGATCAAAATAGGGGCAAGACCCTTTTGGGGTAGGGGCGTGTTTGTTTTGGTGATTTCAAATATCAACATTGGCTACCAGAAATCGCTTACTCTGCCTTTAACAACTGCAGTTTTCAGGGATTTTGGAAACGTCCCAGAAAGAAGTGAGGCATTCACCACTTCTTAGAGATCTGCTTCTAAACAAAAGTAAAGTAAACAAACAAACAAACAAACAGTGTTTCACTGACACAATCTGGAGCTCTTTGCTAATTTTACCATGTTTACACCAGACGCGAGAGGCGCAACACGACTATAGACAACAGAACCCATTATAATCTGCGATTCTGTCTACACTTGATGCGGCACAGATTGACGCAACAAATCCCCGACAGTAAACTGATGTCCCGCTCTATTTCTGGCATACAAGCATTCGCGCTGCTTCTAACCTGAAAGAGAATTGACCTATCGTTAAGCCCCTCCCATCAAATGCAGATGAGCCAATGGCAGTTGAGTATCAGTTGCATGGGGACCAGAACTCGGACATCTTTAGGTTTCAGTGCTATAGAGAAACATTGGAAGATCCAAAGCTCTCATCGGTTTGATGGTGTTTATGCTACAAAAATGGCAAAATGATGTGCCTGGGTTACTTATAACACTGATTTCAGGTATCCTGAGAGGATGGGCAATGGAATTTATTTTATTCCATTTCCTAAACCCAAACAAGACAGAGCATTCAACCCCAATCCCAATGAAGACGAAAACCATTTTCTGGTTGTCATACTCTCATTAAGTTTCTGCTCAAGCAGAACGTTAATGTCATCTTTTCCTTCAGCAAGGTGTCTCTGGCTAAAACTAGCTAACGTTACAGTTAGTGAGTCCATCCTAACTGTTCTCACGTCATGTACAGTGTAGGTCAAAAACACATAAACGAAGGTCTGCATTTCAGTGCCCCTCCATATTAAACTGGTTAAATGTAAATTAATTTAATCCTACCCTACGGTACATGAATTCTGGATGTTGTCATCTGCAATCGTGATGGTCGTAACATGAGGCTTCTCCCGCTTGCATTGTGATCTGTAAACCCTTGCTACCAAATTAATCTTGTTACCCACCATATTTATTTTAAAATATTTTATATATCCCTCCATGGCATATTTAAGTCCCATTTGAATGTTGGTTCTTCTGTGTCCAAAATTTATCAAAAACATCTTGGGACAAGGTTATCACACTGACAGGTGTCACTTCGCAACTCTGTTTGTTTGTCAGAGTGAGCAACAGTAACTAAGGGGGATGGGGCTTACACAAAGTCCTTTTAAGGCAAGTCATGTCACTCGGCATGTCATCTTTGAAATGCCTCTCGGGCATGCAAGTGCAGCTTGCTTTGAATCTCTTTGAATGGGGAAACATCAAATTCTCTAAAACTGTTCGCCGAGTTTAAGATTAAATTTCATATTTGAAATCACCAATGGACTCTGACAACAACTGTCATAAATGTTGTTTCTTTTGCTCAAATAGCGTTAAAAAAAGCTAATTTTTCAGGCTAGACCAGCCAGTGCGCATGCGCAGTCCTGAGCGCACATCTCAGAATGCTGACTGTTTCTATAGCAACTGGGGCAGCTGCAGTGATGCGCTGACTTTACCAATTAGTGATTGGCTCTTTTACTCAGAAGGTGGGGTTTCGTTCGATAGAGCGGCCATATTGAGTGTTGCATTTTTCCTCATTCAAAACTATACGAGTGACACATCTTGTGTATTCTAGTCTTCGGGCTTACCGATAGGTCAATTGGATTTGCGACATGACGCAACAGTGCTCGTGTCCGATCTAGATATGTTAGGATCACAAGGAAGGCAATTCAAAGACTATTTTTCACAACTTATACTACACAGTGTCTTGTAATCTTGTAATGTCATACGTATAATCCTGTGTTTGCATCTCTCTAGTATTTCCTCTCCTCCTACTACAAGCATGTATCAGTGGGCGGGGCTAATGAGGCAGTGATGTAGAAGCAGTCATTGATCCTCTCCTGCAGAGGCAGTGCTTAGCTACACTATTACGTCATAAAGTGGCACATTCCAAAACGAGTCATTTTCTGAGCTAGGTTTCAATAAAAGCTGTTTTTAAACTAATGAGAAAGTTTTTAGTTTTGAAACTTACAGGATGTTTTTATAGTACCTGTTATATGACCTGTTATATGTCAAAAGATCAAGGGAAATTTGATTTCTCAGTTCATGATCCCTTTAATGACAGCAGCACTTGAGCTGCATAAATATTTTGCACAAATTTGCTGTTCAGTTAGCGATCTGGTGCAGAATCTTCAATATTTCTTCTTCCTTTTACATTTTAACATTCTTTTGTTTTTAAATGTTTATAATTATAAAAAAATTTATTTCCAGGTTTAAAAGAAATCCATATCAATGATACAGCATGACTTGCGCTTATTCTTCATGAGAGTGTGTATAGACCTGTTTTATTGATAATACTGATCTATGTGTTTGTTTGTTTGTATTGAATTGTTTTGTGTTGTGTGCATTGAATGCTAATTAGGGTCATAGATGTAAGTGAGTGTCCTAATAGTGCTGTGAGTGGGAAGGTCTGACTGCATAAACGATCCGTGTCATATTGACAAGAGAGTCAGCCAGCCAGAAGACTTCAATATCCATACATGAGTCTTTGCTTCTTAACAGAGAGACAATCAGATGGGCATGTCAGTCAATTAAGTCTCATCTGTTGTTGTATCCCTCAGGAGGCAAATAGACATTTGTTTATTTGACTAGATTTATGGCAGCTTGAATCAAAATGAAAATCATTTAACACTGTAAAGTTAGAGCAAAGCTTTTGCTGTCTTGAGTAGATGTTCATAAAGTCAACGTGTTTACTTCCATAATGTGATGTATTTCTATTTGAAACAGGATATAGATCGACTTTATCTAGTAATATGACTAAAAATAAGTAGGTTTGGTGATATCAGTTGAAAATGTTTTTTCAAAGTCTTGAATATAAAACGAGTCCAAGTTTTAATGAAAGATTGGTAGAACAAACACATTCTTGGAGCTGTATGGAAAACTTTTATATTTATTTTGTGTTACCAGCGTAACTATATGTTAATTTCAAGTAATATTTATGTATTTATTTGTTTACTTATTGACATATTTTATTTATTTATAATTACTATATTTATAATTATAATTTATTTTTTATTATTTTTTATTTTTTATTCATTAATATTATATTTATTTATTTATTTATTTAAGTAATTTTTTAAATAATTGTCTGTGAAATCCTACCTTGAAATATGGTTTCAATTAAGCATCGCTCTTATGGATGGACTTACTAAAACATGAATAGAGATCCATTAATATAAATATACAATATTCTATACACACAGACACACATACATACATGTAAGTAATGCCTGGAAAGATATTTCGACATCTGAGCTAAATTGGTCCCTAAGGTGTAATTTAGTGTGTATAAATCTTCTTCCAACAGGCAATTAGGACTACAGTAGTCAATCACATTCATCTTGTGAAGTGTTTGAAAAGGTGACCTGTAGGTTAACCACAAAAGGGAGCGACTTAAAGCAGCTTGGTTCATTTTTAATGCACCAAAGCAATTTATTCATCCAAAGTAATCGTATAAATAAGATTTGTTCTTTGCATACGTTCAAGTAGTCTTTGAGGGCTTTTCTAGTTTATGCTGCATATGATGTTCTCATTTCCTAATGCTTTAAAACAGAATCGTTATATAACATACTGTTTTTTCCCCCAGCATTTTGAAAATGAGGCGTACCTTGCAAACTGATTGGCCAGTTCGTCTTGAACACATGTATCAGGCTGTTCAGCCCATTGTACATCCCTCCCTTCCTTTTCTTTCTTATCACCTCCACAGAGACATTCAATCCTATTTCTCACATATTAAAGCCCTTATATGAAATGGAAGTCTCCAGTCACCTGCGTTCCCTCCCTTCTTTCACTCTCTTCATTCATGTTTTTCATTCTGCGCTCTCCATCTTATCTCTCTGCCATCACTGCAGCTAATAATTTTTTTATCTGCTTGCTGATATCACGAACCTCTGATGTTCTCAACCGGTTTTGCTTCAGCATCTTTAGAAAATGTTACATTAGGTATTATATGGTGATCCAGCACAGTACCAGTATTGTTTATCTTGTTGCTTACCTATTGTTTGCTTTCTAAATGCCTGTTGAATTTTATTGGTTTCATGCTTTTGGCAGGCAGTGATTCACTTTATCCTCACTGCAAGTGAACCTGTATTTAATGCAGTGTGGGTTGTGTTTTCTTTACTTTGTGTAGTTTTGGGGATGTCATGCAGCCTGTCCATGTTGATATTTCCCCTAATTGGCTAGCATCTGTGAAAGATTAATTTAAACCAAAATAGCATTGAGTTTGAGGAGACATGCATCTTTTTACATAAATAACAGAAGAAATGTGACATTTTATTCTTCCATTAAGCAGAGGTGGGCAAACTATGGCCCGCCGGGCACTTTCATTCGGCCCATGAGGCAGCTGGTCCAAAATGACTAATTTGATGTAATATCAGCAAAACCCCAAAACAGCAAACAAAAATAAATCATAATTCATGCTAGTATGCAGACTAATGCAGATATAAAAGAGGGAGAGATTAAGCATGTGTGAATTACCAGAGTACTGCATGTTCGTCTCTCAACATTTTTTGGCAGCAGCATCTCTACCAATAGTGAATCTGTAAGTGAACCTTCTTCAAAAACAGTGGGATTATTGAGAAATACCATGTAGCTGTTTTATTGATAAAGTTTCTGTGCACATTTGTTGCACATGTGCTCGTAACTGTGTGTCTGTACTGTATGTGAGTGTGTGTTTGTTGGAGAGAGGGGAAGAAACAAAGAAAGATACGTGTGAGAGAGAGCGGGAGAAAGAAAGTGTGCTTTTCATAGGTAGGCTAAAAAAAAAGTAATTTTGTGGGGAAAACATGGAAATAGTTTGTCCTTTTAATGTGATTATTTATTAGCTATATTTATTTGCTTAGTCATGGTGTATTTGGATTTTGGTTCTTCTACTGTTTTCAGGATTATAAATCAAGTTTTTTTTATCATCTGAAACGTGCTGCGATTTATATTCCAAAGCCACTTATATAAAGCAATCAATGTCAAGCGCAAATAATGCACATTTGGATTGTTGAATTTCCCACACGCTGATAGTTTCAGTTTCGCTTTAAATTAATTTGTTTAGGCTTGGCGTTTATAATAAATATTGTTTATAGTGACTATAATTTTTGGTTGTTTTATACTTTTCTTTTTCCTTCCTTTTTCTGTTCTGAATGCTGCAAAGTGTAAAGGAATTGTTGTGGAGGGAGGGGAACAAAAATACATATTCATAATGTTTTATTTACATTATTTCTCAATGAAATTATAACAATATACATCAATTGACTTATATATGCTCATGAAAAAACAAGTTAGAGATGGTACAAGAATAGAACTGCCATGTATACTTCCATGTACAAGTACACATACAGAACAGTAGTAACTGAGTGTCAATTAATTAATTATATATATCCCCTTAACATTCCTGTAAAATTAGCCTAAAATGTCTAAAAAAGGCATGCCCAACGTAAATTGCATGCTGAACCATTTGGAGTATATGCATGGTTTTGGTCTCTTTTTTTCCTAAACAGAACAAACCTCAGAATCACTGTAAGTCTTAATGGTATTGAGTATAGAACTTTGAACACACTGACAAAGGGAAAAGAAAACATTCCACCTACATTTTTTTTGTAAACAGATGCCTGCAGATGACTATGGCTGGGAGCTATTAGCTGAAAAACACAATGGGATCACAGCATGAAGCCTTGTTGGCGGTCTGACAAAGACACTGACTGTACCTGCTGTGTTGATTGTATGAAAAATACACATTCAGCAGATCAGATCAATAGCTTCCATTTAGTCTCTTCAGTTAAGATTCCCCTAGTTGTTGCATAATATTACATGGTATAATGGTTAATGCAGACATTTACTTGAACTTACTTTCTCATTGGCTCTAGTGCAGTCAGAGAAGTATAATAAGGATGATGTCCACTGTCTTGGACTCCAAGCTCTGCACAATGTTCACAGGTGTCTGAGGACTAACATCTGCCATTTCTTCAGCGATGATAACACTTCTCTTGAATATTACAACACACAGAAATATTAAAAGTAATTTGTGGCATGTTAAGAGAAACAATCAGTTATTCCTGTGTGTCTCTGCATGCTGAGTGAAGAAGCAACTAAAGTAGCAACAGAAGTTATAAACTGTGATTCTGTGTTGTAGTCAGTTACATGTGTTTTGGCAGAGGTGAGCACCTGTACAAGTCTGCTTACATTTAGCAACTGTAATAGCAGGACAGAGCTATTGCAGATAGTCTCAGACATACTGATTAGGGATGGGCGATATGGGCTTAAAAATATATCACGATATTTCTGGTATTTATTGCGATAACGATATCAATGACGATAATTCAGGGAATCCTGTTTCTTTAGAGAAAAGTATTATCTTTCCTATTTTTACCCAAAATAGGGTGTTGTGAGCATTAATGAGTACACGTAATGTAAAGACGTTTAATTCATACTGGAAGCCGGAGGGCGCTCTTGCACAGAAACTCCACATATCCATAGCAGAAGTAATACTACTGACGATGCTCCAGGAAGGCAGAGCCGTTGAGAAACAGATTTGCGACACGCTTTGATCTCGCCACCACGCGGTCACGTGGTTCATGGAGCTCTCAATAGTTCCAAACAACTCTGCGCTGTCAATATGTTTGAATGGGTCATATTAATTAGAGCACGACCGATATATTGTATCGGCCGATAGGAGCCTTTCCAGATATATCGGTATCGGCGAATATGCCGCTGATATGCCACCGATATGGATACACAGCCCTAGTAAACACTATAGGCTCACATAACTGTACTTAGATCAAAGATCCAAAACATCTTCATTTATTAGCTTTAGGTGGTAAGCACACTGAAAGTTTTCGGGCAAAGCAAGAAAGCCATGTTAGCTGCAGTCTCGCATGCAAATGTAACTTTTTGCAAGTTATTTTTATGAGCGCCTGCTAAGTAAAATACTAAAATGTAAATGTGCATTGATGCTTACAAAAAACATTTAACAAAAATGTTACCATACATCCACATCTCTTGGTAAATAATCCATTGTTATTTGCACAGCCCACAGCACAGCAGATAGACGTCATGTTGCAATTTGGTCCTACAAATGGCGGCTGCACCACTGTGTGACGTCACTTTAAAAACCTTTTTAAAGTGACTTACATAGCATTCAGTGAATACATTTTATTAATTTATACATTCCTTGAGCACTGAATCCTCTATTCTATTCTATTCTATTCTGTTCTGTATTGACATTTACATTTGATATTTATGCAGTGAATACATTTTATTAATTCATACATTCCTTGGACATTGAATCCTCTTTCTAGTCTACTATATTCTACTCTACTTTACTTTATTCTATTCTATTCTATTCTGTATTTACATTTATATTTGATATTTATGCAGTGAATACATTTTATTAATTTATGCATTCCTTGGACATTGAATCCTCTATTCTAGTCTAGTCTAATCTAGTATAGTCAATGCCAATCTTAAGTATCAAAAATCAGTTAAAAAATGAAATTTTGTCCAATTATTTTTTAGATTATATTTATGGGCTTTTATGAATGCTTTTATTGGAAAGTACAGTGAATATTATACTGTGAATCTATTGGGAGGATGAAACTATTGGAATGGGATCAGACAAGATACAGGTTTAAACAAAACCTCATGGACATCCCTACCAGAGCTCTGTGACTCCTATGTATACCAAGCTCTGACTGTTCAGTGGTTTTTATTGTATTTTTAGGCATTAAAGACAAAGTGAAGATGATATAAAGCAAAAGGCAAGCACATTGACATTTCTAGTCTGTATCCATTATCTTTGTTCTTCATCATTTCCTTCCTCTTACTTTGATCCATCTCTCCACTCTCTTTTCTTATTCCTAGCCTTTTATCCCTTCCCTTGGAACAGTCTGGCTTTTCCATCTTCTCACTGTCGTCTTTTCTTTTAAACTTGAAATGCTTAACCTCGCATTTCTCTTTCTCGCTCTCTGCTGTTTCCTTTATGTGTCATTGTGAGATCCCGCCTATGATCAGCTGCATGAAGAAAAGCTGAGTTGTCAGGCAGGAGATGGAATGACTCTCTGCCACAAGACGCTCTTGAGTGTGGAGAGCCGTTAACACGTTATTGCACTGCTGACTGGGGTTTGGATTAATTAATTTCAGTGCCGATTCCTCAGTACACCTTTTAACGTAAGGTTATGAGAGTCTCTAATCATTTTAAAGCTAAGATGAAAGTCAGCATCAGCTCAGATGTTGTTTTGAGACGTAACTGATGCAAAGTAGCTGAAGTACTGCTCTGCTAGTCCGGTTTCAATGTGCCAGTGTGTGGATTTTTGTCTCTAGTCCAAACCATTTAGTCAATGTTTTGCTAGTTTGCTTGACTTTGTTAGCCCGTGCTAGTAGTAACTAGTCGTAACTACACCATTTTGACCCATTAAAAGCATAAAAAATAACAGTCTATTCAGAATAAATAAATGTTTTTTTTTCAACAACATGTACATTGCTAACGTTTAATTATAATTTATCAAATGCTTTGATTTTTATTCACTCATAAATTGACATTTAACTTAATTTTTATTTATTTATTAATATACTATAATAATTATTAGTTTTTATCTACATGGCATTGAATTGATGCTTAAATAATAAATGTATACCCTTTGGCATGTGGTTTACCATTAATAAAATTGAAAGCATGACCATACAAATTTGATGTGATTATATTCGGATCATATAGATCATTACAAAATATACATTCCAAATGGCATTTGTTAAATGGTGGAAAAGCTACTTTTCATGGAGTGTACTTACTGTATGGGCACATGCTTAAATTAAATAAACAAATAAAATGCAGGTAGAAGCAATCCTTCAGTCTACTCAGACAGAACCTTAAAAATGTAATGCAAAGACGATGCATTGATCCAACAGTCCTTGCATACTGTAAACTTCAACTGCACACATGATGTGTAGATCTTATGAGTTGCATTAATTGACTCTTTATATCCAATGGTGCAGTTTTTTTTTTCCTTCTCGAATGGCTCTTTTGTCTTCTATACTAACCACATTGCATTTGTTGTTTAGTTTTGTCTCTAGTTGTTAGTTTCTTTGTCTCTATAGTCAAAGCTCTCTCAGGTCACTGGAATTTGTCTGCAGAAGGTGTTAACAGGCTCATGTTCTGCGGGCATGTGTGACTTTTCCACTTTCACTGTGCTGTATTTTAAATCTTGTGTTATATATTTCTTCGTCTCCTACCATAATAGTGAAGATGTCATTTAGAACATGAATCCCAATCGTGTGAACCTGCATTGACGTAGACAGCTTGAAGGTATGGTATCTTACAGGAGAGCAACGCAAGCAGAGTGTTTCATTACCGGTTTGGTTGCTTTGAGAGTACCTCTCATAGCATTGCAAAGAGCGCTGCCCCATACATCACACACCGAGCCTCCAGAGAGAGAGCTGGCGAGAACAAGAGAAATGGAAAAAGAAACAGACAGAGGAAGAAGGCGGTGAGGGGACACTTATTGCTTCAATTGATTGTTCTCTAAAGTTTCTCCACACTTACAGAGCTACACTTTCTTCCAGTTTCCACAGCCTAAAATTCACAGTAATGTAAATGTCCCCCAAGCCCTGCCTGTCTGCATTGATACTTCTTGTTCTGTGGTGAGGATTCCTGAGTAACCTCAGGAAATCTCATCATCCTACCTTTCCCTTCTCTATCGATTTCAGCTAGAGCATCCGCTAGCTGCCAGCCTTTTCTGGACTTTTTGCATCAGTGTCTCTGACACCTTTGTTGAGAAACAGCAGGTGTGCTTTGCTTAATAAATTAGACACCTATCAACATAAGAAGAGATAGAGCATATGTAAAAAGGATGAAACCTGTCAAACCTGTCAAAAGTATAAGCATGTAAAATGAAATTATATTTTAGAAATAGATAAAAAATGAATCCAATATTGTGTCCCTTTTTTGCCGTTGAAATTACTTTACAAGATTACTTTATAAGATAATGTTTTCATGAAAATCATATTTTTGATGGCAGTGTCCCAGATATGATGGTCCCCTTGTGAGGGATTCTTTATTTTATTTCATTTCATTTTATTGTAAACTTTACCACTGACCCTTGTTTTGTTTTGTTTTGTTTTGTTTGTAAATTCTTCCAAAAAGAGTAAACTTAATACTTGAAATTTATTTGCTGTGTACCCAAAAACAAGACATGCTGATACACTTTGTAATAATACAAAAGATTGCTATATCTCGGCATGTAATCCTTTTTTGGATACACAGCAAATGAATCTCAAGTATTGAGTTTTTTACTCTTTTTGGAAGAATTTATTGATGACTTGAAATCATGTTACGTGCGGATTGAAATGAGTGCAAGATTATCCTTTTTCTCTCTTTTTTTGTTGTTTGTATCCATTTTGTTTTGTATCTATTTTTCATTAAACTTTTCTGATTATTCCTTTGTGCCCCCCTGGGGTTTCCTATAGTTTGACAACCCCTGCCTTAAGTGACTGACTCATTACATTTGGCTCATTATAGTTACCGCAGGAGTACCAAGAAAATCACAATAATATTTCATTTCTTTATGGCTTGTTAATTTGTATGCTTTTATGCGGCTGCTACACACTGTGTGGCTTTGCTAAATGTGTCCAGTGCACAGGATTTGTCTCAAGGCCAATGGATGGTCATAGTGTTTAATGACACAATGTTGTTATTAAACAGAACAGAACAGCCTAACAGAGAGCAGGTCATTTGTATTCATTTCATCTGGTCTCCCTTCTTTTCAACAAGCTCTGGATGAAAGTAATAAGGCGTTCTTTAGCTGTTACAGTGAGTGGTTGGTCTTTGGTCTATAACTATCATTTATTAATGCTAACATGTTGAACATGGAAATGGCTCTACATACTGTATGTTCCAGTACATTATTAAACATAATTTTCTTCATAATAATTATTCTCAGTTGGTGTAAGCTTGAAGCTTATCACAGTGGCATCCGGCTGGTGAGGACAAAGTCTCTGAATGCCTTGTTGTTATTCAGGACACACATGTGGATAAGAAGGGCCAGAGGTTTTGGGCTAAAAATAGTCTACAGTCACTCCTGATTTCATAAAAGACCCTAAAATGTGTCTGTTTCTCGTACGTTTATCCTTCGCACCTCTACTCCTGTTATTTCTTGTGTTTGCACATCTCTCTCTATCTGTTTCTGCATGCCGTCTCTTTTTCCCCATCTTTCCATGTCCTGAATGTTGTTTTATTTAAGAGCACACGTCAACTGTGCAGTAGCTGTTGGTTACAAACAGTTGACAATATTTATCTGCTCCTTTTCTCCCTGTCTTTGCCATGTTTGTCATAGAGGGACACGTTTTAACTGAGAGTTCAAATTGTTCTAATTTTAAACTTTACTGATGCAGCTGGGAAATTATTTGGCTTCAAAATTGGCTAAATCTGAGATAGCACTCTGCTTACTGTGAATAATTGTAACACATCTTTGCTTGTGTTCAGAAAATGTTTAAAGTGCTTTAAAATTTTGCCTTAAACATTTTTGACATGTGACCCTGGACCACAAAACCAGTCTTAAGTGTCAATTTTTCGAAATTGAGATTTATACATCATCTGAAAGCTGAATAAATAAGCTTTCCATTGATGTATGGTTTGTTAGGATAGGACAATATTTGGTCGAGATACAACTATTTGAAAATCTGGAATCTGAGGGTGCAACTTAAGACTGGTTTTGTGGTCCAGGGTCACATATTAGCAATAAATATCCACGGCCAAAATACTAAGAAATATTATATATTTTATAGATAGATAGATAGATAGATAGATGGAAAATATTTACTTTATATTAAGCTGACACTGTCTATTTTCTCTACCCATGTCTGATGTAGAATTTTGAAGAGGAACAAAGTTATGGTTTCCATCCAGATTTCTGACCTGTAGAAAGCAGAATTATTTTATGTATTTTGTTAATGTCAAATAAATGTACTTCGTTGACAGACCTAATACAGTGTTTTACATGTTGTTATAGTGTTCAAAGTTATGTGGTCTAGAGGTTTTTTAGTGGTGTTGTTGTGATTATCCTCAAATGCTGAATGTCAGCTAAGTGCTGTGGAGAAATACACTAAAGCAGGTTATTATGAGACATATTTATTTCAGCGCTCTAAATTAGTGTGCATGTGCGTTTGTGTGTGTTTGTATTTGTGTGTATGTGTGTATGTGTGAAAATGTTTGGTAAAAAGCAGCAAGTGGGTGGTCCGATTCATTTTCTGCGGAATCGTATTCTTTCAGAGCTGAGTCAGAACACCCACTAAAATCCCTCCCACACATGCTCTCATAAAAACACACACACACACACATATGCAATCACAGAAAAACGCAAATTCACAAGCACATGTACACAAAAATACGCAAAACAGAGAACGAGGAAGGGATGAATAGGGCTGCCCTTTAAGTCTGTCTGCGCTTGGCCTTAATTCCTTAACACACGGTTCCACCTCCAGAGATGATGATTATTTCAGCCAAACATATTACATAAAACCTGTTACAAATTTTAATATAACTAATTATTAGATTGAGGCTGAGGGCAGGGTTTTACTGGAGCGCTGAACTCTTTCAGTAGTGTGATATATAACCAGTACGGCAAAAATGAGGAGGTGTATGTGAAAACTACAGATGAAGTGAGATAATTGGCTAATTGTTGAGAATTGCAGCTTTGTTTGCTTGTATTTCTGTATTTTCTTCACCATTTATTGTATGTTTGTGTGTTTCTATGTGTGAGAGAGAGGCTTTAGTGGTACCACATAATCAGATGGTACTTTGATATACGTACAGTATCTCATGGTATTCACATGGTGCTACCTTAAATAAATACAATAGTATTGCGAATTATATTTGACCTATTCATAAATATTAGAACACAAAGATGATGACGTTGTTAGGAAAAACTACTAAGGGTGATGTTACCAGATGGTAAATGGTAATTGTTATTGAATGATTACCATACTCAGATTCAATACCATGGTGTTTGTTACCATGGCATGTTACCATCTTGCATTTAGTCAAAAAACACGGTATTGCTATAGTACACATCCAAAAAAACATGGTACTACCATGGAACAGCTTACCAGTGTCAAATTGAATGGTATAATTTCTCTCTATTTTTAAATCTAAGCTTAAATCTTATTTATTATCTATGGCGTTTAAGAACGAGTTAATTTTACCGTGTGTATTTTACTTTGCTGATTGTAATTTCTAAATGTATTGTTTCAAATGTTTCTGTACTGCACTTTGGTCAACCTTTGGGTTGTTTTAAAAACAAAAACAAACAATGTCCAAAGTTAATGGTAAGTGACACTTCGCCTTCATAGCTTAAAGGGGTCATATGATGCGATTTCAAGTTTTCCTTTCTCTTTGGAGTGTTACAAGCTCTTGGTGCATAAAGAAGATCTGTAAAGTTGCAAAGACTAAAGTCTCAAATCCAAAGAGATATTCTTTATAAAAGTTAAGAGTCAACCACACCTACCTAAAACGGCTCGTTCTAACACGCCCCCACACTGTAAACCCGAACAGTACTACTAACTTATAAAGATTAAGAACACTGCAATTAAAGTCTGTTAAATCGTTGATGCAACTTATA
>NW_015654491.1:361399-389154 GCF_001515625.1 Sinocyclocheilus rhinocerous
TGTGTGTGTGTGTGTGTGTGTGTGTGGGAGAGAGAGAGAGTTAGAGTACAGAGAGTACAGAGAGTACAGTGGCACCCTTTAAAGGCCATCCTCAAGCTGTGTGTGTGTGTGGGTGAAGCATTAGCTTACTAAATATGATTTATATTATGCATAATGGAGAATGCACTGTAGCTTTTGGGATGGTCTTTTACAAAATAGTTTTTCTTTTGTGTGCAGAAAGTGGACATGTGTATGGCATGATCATGGATGTGTTTACTTGTTTGTGTACATGGGTTTGTGCATGTGTGTGTGAGAATGAAAGGGTTGCTACATTGGAAAGATCAGGGTCATATAAACAGTCTGATTTCAGCTTGCAGGCGAGTTTAACACTGAATTAATGTCCTCCTACCCGTTTGATAGCGAGTGTGTGAGTGTTTGTTTGTTTTGTGCACATTTGTGTTCTCATGACAGAATGTGTGGCCTTTTTGTGTGTGAGCATACGGCATGTGTTGGTGTGTAAGCGAGTGAATCAGTGTTTTGTGTGTGTGTTTGTGAGCAGGACTGGAGCAAGACTTCAAAGCCACTGAATCGGTTGGAAACTTTAGGTGTGTGTGTGTGTGTGTGTGTGTGTGTGTCACCACTCTTAGCAGATAGTGTTCTCTTATGCTAAGAACCACATCATGTTCTCAGTGAATAACTGAGCAGTGCTCTCTCTGATGTTGAATATTCAATTATGCGTAATGCTGTATTGAATATTCATGTGCTTTTTCTGTGAAAGGGCACTCATACCTTTGGTCTCTGCTCTCACGCAGATGGAAGACAAAAGATGGAATGCCAAATATAGAGTGTAAGGTTGTGTGTTTTTGTAAAGGGCAAACTTATTTTAAAAGGACATAAGACATTCTTTACATTATACTAGACTGTGGCAGACAAATAAATCATTCAATAGATTTAGAAACTTAGAAATAAATATTTTGTTTATATCCAATTGATTGAACATAAGCCTCTCAATGGAAGTTTGTCAGTCTGTTCGAGGCAGATGTTCAGTGGTTTTCACTTTTTTTTTTTTTTTTTTTTTTTTTTTTTTAGCATCTTCTCCAGCTTCAGCTTCAGACGTTTTAAAGTAGGTTGACTTTGAAAGATGTTTTGTTGCTACAACTCCTGACTCATTCTGTGCCACTGGGTTTGGTGAAGTGCATTGCCTGTAGTAGCGACTGGGGCTTTGTAGGATTTTAAGTGGTACTTAAAGCTTGAACTGCTGAGATGGGGATTGTGCACAAGATATAGCACAAAAAACACGATGTACGATTAATTGATCAATCAAACAACTGACAGTTTAATCAAGTTTGGGGCATTTCCATCTGAATTTAAAAAAACAACTTAAATTTAACCTACTATTAAGCTACTGTATTAAAGCTGAGCTACGGAATTTTAGTCTCTCTATCACCCTCCTTGGTTAAAACATACATTTGCAAGTTACTTGTCAGTTGCATTTTGACACTTACCCATGGTTAACGGTAATCATCACATCATCAAATATGTACTCACTCAATGTGATTACATTAACTTTTAACTAAAAAAAAAAACCTGCAGTAGTGCGGCTTTAATTATTTCTATTTAATTTATCACTTATCACTTAGGTATCAAAAGAAAACACAACACAGTTTGTTTGTTTGTTTTTTTTACATCAAACCTCACTCAGCTGAATTATGGAAAAGAATCATGCATATTTGCTCCCATTGACTAAGAAATTAAAATTGTAAATAGCAATTATACAGTCATATATACTGTTACGATTTTTTTATTACTTACACGATTTTCAAAACATGTTTGTCTATATGAATAAAAATGTGGGGTTTGTAAGATTTTTTTGCTTGCCAAGGCTGCATTTAAGTTGATAAGCATAGAGTAAAAACAGTAATATTGTGAAATATTATGACAATTTAAAATAGCTATTTTCTTTTTAATATATTTTAAAATGCAATTTACATTACCTTTAACTGAATTTTCAGCAGCCGTTACTCCAGTGTCACATGATCCTTCAGAAATCATTCTAATTATGCTTGATTCGCTGATCAAGAAATGTTTCGGTAACACTTTATTTTAAGGACCAATTCTCGCTATTAATTAGTTGCTTATTAGCATGCATATTGCTAGCATATTGGCTGTTTATTAGTACTTATAAAGCACATATTAATGCCTTATTCTGCATGACCGTATTTTAGATCCCTTAATCCACCCTGTACCTAAACTTAACAACTACCTTACTAACTATTAATAAGCAGCAAATTAGGAGTTTGTTCAGGGAAAACTCTATAAAAAAAGTTAATAGCGAATATGTGTTCCCTAATCTAAGGTGTTACCAATGTTTCTTATTTTTATCAATATTGAAAAAGTTCTGTTGATGAATAGGAAGTTCAAAAGAATAGTGTTTATTTGAAATAGAAAACCTTTGTAACATTATAAATGTCTTTACTGTCACTTTGGATCAATTTAATGCATCCTTGCTATATAAAAGGTATTAATGTCTTTAAAAAATAATAATAATATTTAAAAAAATCTGACTCCGAACTTTGAACGGTAGTGCACGTACACTACAGTCTGACTGCTTACCATCTTAAAGTGAGTGACCGCATCTGTTGCCACAAGTGTACAGTAGAATTACTCATATGGAAAAACATATGATTAATGTTCTTGTCTGTTTTCCTTTCTCTAATTTGTCTCACGCATACACTTAAAGCCATCTAAATCTTTCTCTTTCTGTCTCTTCCTAGGCTGACATATGTATATGATGTCATCATCACACTGGTTGCCTAGGAAACAGAAAGAGGGGTGGCTGCAAAATGAGAGACAGGGAGTGAGGGATGAAGGGAATGAGCAGAAGAGATCTAAAATTCATGTAATTCCTGCAATAACCTTGTCTGTGTCCGACCACTAAGACTTCCTCACTTCTCTGATGCAAAATAATCATCAAAAGACACTTGTGCTGTCACCAGCGCTCTGAACTCCAGCTGTCTGCTACAGAGAGAGAGAAGTGGTGTCACATGGGATATCAGAGCTCAGGGTCGCAGGGTTAAACATAGAGGAAGTCTGATTATGCATGTGAGGGTTTTTCTTTGTGTCAGTCGCTGTTAATTAGCTGGTATGGAAGATTTTGGATGAAGCCTTTTGTTTTTTTGTAAGTGCACACTTGTGCTTGATGAATAAGGATGCTTTGATGTGATCCCCAATTGGTATATCTGCTGTGATACTTTGCTTTGTATCCGAATTTTCTTTTCTTTGTCCCAAGTTGCCACAGTTACATTATTAGTGTATTAGCACACAGTAACAAAGAAGTATCATGGTATCACAGTTATATACATAACCGTTTGGGGATGATGCAATTTTTATTTATTTATTTGTTTATTTATTCTTTTTAAGTTTGAAGCCAGACCAAGCTATTGCTGTGCAGTTGAGACCCAAAATAAATGTCGAAATGTCTTTATATAGGGCATGAGGAGGCAATTACTTTGGTATGCAAGAACTGTTAATATAATATATTTTAAGATGTGTCAGTAGTGAGGACAGGACACAGTCTGCCATGAGTCCGTGACAAAGCTGAAGTCATTTAGTAAATGAATAATTGAGTTGGCCATAATTTCCCAGTGTGTGAAGTGGTATATACTGTATATTGCAGGCACTGCGACAGCTACTATCTGCTCAAATCCACTGCAAACAAAAAAAATAATACATTTATAGTTAGGATTAAAAAAGTAAAAAAGCATTCAGTTGCTTTCTAAACAATTTAATTCAGATTCTGGGGTGAATTTGTTTTATTTATTTATTTTTTCTAGTTGTTTAGCCAGCATTTTAGCCTCATGGTTTATTAGTGTGTTTAATGTTTACTTCAATGATCAGAAAATATCCAAAAATGTTTTGTAGTGCACATAGTGTGCTTTGGTCTTTGACTAAATTTGCATTTGATATCTCTTTTCTGGGCAACTGATCTTATTGGCTTTTATCAGTCTGTTCTGTGATTGGCTGCCGCCAGATGTGCGATCCCTGGAGATACACCGCTAGAGGACATTTTGCTTTGAGGGCAGTGTCTGTGTGAATGTTTCAGGTATATGCTGCTTGTTATATTAGAACTGTCAATTAATCATGCACACTGACCCATATGTATATTCCATAATCAGGGATTTTCCTAGAACTACAGTAGAACAACTCAAGCTTGAGCTACCACCTTCATGTTTGAATTCACAATTAGCGCAGCCCAACTGTTACTACAGTCAATTAACTATTAGCTAAAAAAAAAAATCTGTTTAACTGTCTGAAGTTGGTAAGATTTTTAACCCTTTCGCACGACGTCCGATCTGGTTCTGCGCCAGACAAAGCGCGAAAGCGGATTTAAATTCAGCAGTTGATGACGTGACGCACTCAAAGTTCTAATCACACCGGTGTGATCGTACGCGTCAAAGCATTTTTAAAAGAAATCTCATCAAGGCTGCATTTATTTGATTTTTTTTGTTTGTTTATTTGATCAAAAATACAGTAAAAAAAGAGTAATATTGTGAAATATTACAATTTAAAATATTAGTTTTCTATTTGAATATATTTGAATATGTAATTTACTCCTGTGATTGCAAAGTAGATTTTTTTTAGCAGCCATTACTCCAGTCTTCAGTGTCACATGATGCTTCAGAAATCATTCTAATATGCCGATGCTCAAGCAACATTTCCTATTATTATCAATGTTGAAAATGGTTGTGCTGCTTGATATTTTGTGGAAACCGTGATATTTTTTTTCAGGATTCTTTGATTAATAGAAAGTTTAAAAGAGCAGCATTTATTTTAAATATAAATTGTCTTTGCTGTCACATTTGATCAATTTAATGTATTCTAGAAAAAAATGTTTTTCAACAGTAGTGTATATTTTATATTATTAAGCAGATTTTGTCAGCAGATATTTGTATGTCTGATTAGATTCATTAATCCTAATATTGTGTTTAATTAAAACCAAATAGTTAATTCACAAAAACAACAGCACGGTGTATGACTAAGTTAATCAGTTTTTGCAATTTTGCTGGTGTAAAATTGACTGGTAACTATTTAAATTTACCCATGAATCTCTGCATCAGTTTAAAAACTTCAGGCCACAGATTGGCTGTGGTAGTACAGCTGATGCCAGTGAGGCTTTTGGGACTTCATATCATCACACATCATTGCACCATACAGCTGAGATGTGCTTATCTTTAGCTCTCTCTCTCTCTCTCTCCGTCTTTCTCTCTAAAATGTTTCTATTACAGTCGTGAGAGTGAGTGGAATGCTCAGATCCCTCATTACCTTAAATTAGCACTTCAGTGTTTGCCCACCAGCCCGGTCTGCATTGTCGACAAAGTGTATGTGTGATTCTCCCTCCCTCAGTGAGTGCGTGTGCACTGTAGGTGGTTAGAAACTGCCATCAAAAGCGTTTCATCTCTAGATTTTAAAAAAGAAAGCTATTTCTGGAGTCATAATAATGGTTTTCAAGGGAATTTAACAACATTTTCTGTTAGAATTCTCTCCAAAGGCTTACAGCCTGAAGAAACACTCCGCATCAGTGCAGCGCCCACTGATGTCATTTTACATGTTTACTGGGCCTCCTCTTGAGGAAACTGCAACAACGCTCTTTCTCTCACTCAGTCTAAACACTCACAGGTACAAACTCATATACTTTCACAACACGTTCTGCATATATGTACACACACACACACACACACTTCCATATGTCAGGTATCTCCAGGGCACATATTGAACTGATTTCGATGTGGTCTTCACTTGAATGAGGTCACTGGCAGCTGTGAAGTACTCGGTCACGTGTCCAGAGTGTGAGTTCCCTGGCGACGCTGCTCGCCTTGTTTACTCAGACATTCAGAGCGTCTCTGAGAATAGTCCAAATGTCAGCGGATCAATGAGCGGGTGACGTGATCGGTCCCACTCTACCCTTGGATTCTCATCATCTAATAAATAGGGTTGTTATATCCAATGACTTCTTTCACTGAAGGCTGGGTTGATCCTGCTGACAAGCGTCCTGTGGGCTCTCATCTCAGGTCTCTGTGGCCTCATGCTTCACTTTGATTGGCTGTATTATTCAGTTTGCTGTATATTTTTGAAATTCATTCATTATGTTTGAGCCCTGATTGGCTCCCCAAATTTTATTTGAATGGAGTGTTTAAATATAGCGAACAAAATAGATATTATATTATATTATAGTAAGGTTCAAAAGTATGATACCACATTTTATTTCATTCATAGTGTTAAATCTAGAAAATATTATATTATATTATATTATATTATTTAAGAATTTTAAAAGAAAGAAAGGTGTTTGCTTCATTGGATGCAATTCAAATTTGCAATGAAAATATTTTTATTAAATATTATATTATTTAAGAATTTTAACAGAAAGAAAGGTGTTTGCTTCATTGGATGCAATTCAAATTTGCAATGAAAATATTTTTATTAAAAAAATATTATAAATTAAAAATCATATTTTCCACCTCATGGAATATTGACACTCATTGATATTCTTATTTCTTTCCCGTGTTGCAGGAGAATTACAAGCACATATGTTTTAATTTAGTCTCATGTGTCTTTCTCTCTATTGTTCAGATGGAGGATGTGATTGCCAGGATGCAGGATGAAAAAAACGGCATACCTATCCGTACAGTGAAGAGTTTCCTATCCAAGATTCCCAGTGTCTTCTCTGGTAATTTCCCTACATCTGTTTTATATACACTGCGGTTCCAAGCTGGCGCTGAGAAAGCAGGATTCAGCAAGAGGCAGTGCCCCACAGCAAGCCTGAAGACCAGCACAATGAAAACTCAGCCAGAACTCTGTAGTGCAGCGCCAGTACCAGAGCCCTTCGTGTACTGATCTCTGTTGATTGTCTGATCTCTATCAAAGGTCTCTGGCCTGCATTGCTCTGGTGGAGAAGCACAATTCTGGATATAAATCACAGGGTTTGAATTGGTTGGTTGGAAGATTTGACTCATTATATTTATTTAGATTTCATTCTAACAGCCGGAAACAGCTATTATAAATACAGCTAATCGAATATTCCAGGTTAATTTCAAGCTAATGTTTATGGCCCACATCAGTGGCATGCTGTCATTTGCCACAAACCATAATTTTACAGTTAATTTTCACAAAGAAGAGATTAGTTGAAATTATTGTTTGTGGTATTCTATCTGTGGTCCATAACCAAGAATATTCATTTAACATATTTGAGAAGAAAACAACAGAAAGAAAGGAAATAACTGGATCCATTATTCATTTAAAAAGAATAATTAGAATGTTTCATTTTTATTGAATAATGATTGCCCTATTAACATATCAGAAGAGTGCAAATGTTATACTCCTGTATATACCATAATCCATTTTAGATAGGCAGGATTAGGAATGAAAAAGCAAGATAGAAATTCTCAGAAGGGTATTCTTTCATTCCTCTGACTGCGATCCCCCAGAGGAAGCTCTAATACCCCAGTCTCTGCCTCTCTATGCTTTAAAAAGTGTCTCACGTTCTTGGCTTCTACTGTCTCTGGGGACACGCCTCTCACTGCTGATTGGCTGAGGCTATAGGGGCTCTGTGCATATTTTGGGATTACTGGATTTGATTGGTCAGTAAGGGTTATCTCGGAAATATACAGTATTTCTCAGAAGAAACAGTTCACAGTCTATTAATTTAGCAGTGACCAGGTTGAAAACGAAACACTGAACACAAAAACTTTGAAATTAAATGAAACACCCTTTATTTATTATTCACTGTAAAAGGGCCGTTAATACTTAAAGGGATAGCTCACCCAAAAATTAATGTTGCTGAAAAAGTAGTCACCCTCAGACCATACAAGATGTAGATGAATTTGTTTCTTCATCAGAACAGATTTTGAGAAATTTAGCATTACGTCACTTGCTCACCAATGGATCCTCTGCAGTGAATGGGTGCCGTCAGAATGAGAATCTACACAGCTGATAAAAACATCACAATAATCCACAAGTAATCCATATGACTCCAGTCCATCAATTAACATCTTGAGAAGCAAAAATATGCATGTTTGCAATAAACAAAAACATCCATCATTAAGATGATTTTAACTTTAAACTGTTGCTTCCAACTAAAATACCTTTAACCATATTGCTTTCTCCATGCAGTGAAAAAGTCATCTTGTCTGAATCAGGAGAGAAATATGCACAGATCAAGCATATTACAAGCAAAAACAGTTCTAAGTATTTCGGTAGACTTTGAGAGTATAACGTGTTGGACTTTTTCACTGGAGGAAGCATTATTATGGATTATGGACTTGTATTTTGGTTAGACGCGACTGTTTAAAGTTAAAATGATAGATTTTTTTTGTGACAAACACAGCTTTTCACTTCGTAAGAAGTTAATTGATGGACTGGAGTCGTATTGTATATTTTTATCAGCTGTTTGGACTCTCATTCTGACGGCACCCATTCACTGCAGAGGATCTGTTGGTGAGCAAGTGATGTAATGCTGAATTACTCCAAATCTGTTCAGATGAGGGAACAAACTCATCTACATCTTAGATGATCTGAGGGTGAGTAAATTTTCAGCAAATTTGTTTTTTGCTGAACTATTCATTGAAAGGTGAAGATTTGTATGTCAATCTAACAGTGGTGAACTTCTAATGACAAAACAACAGTAAGGTCAATAAATGATAACTGTGACTATATCAACATGCAATATGGTTGACGATATTGATAAAAGACGAGACTAAACGTTGATTAAAAGACGAGACCAAAATGTAATTAAAAAAATAAAAACTATGACAAAATCTCTTTTTAATTTCGTTGAAAAAAAAAGGAAACAAAGTAATATGTTTACATGCCTCTACTACGCGAGCTTTCTTGTGTGCGGTCACCAGATATTAAGAGTTCAAATCCCAACATCAGAGCTTCTCTGTTAAAAGGATACATTTTCTGCCCAGTGTTTTGCCTAATTTTTGCAATCTGGCAACCATACGCACGCGTTCGCTCTTCATTGCGGGAGCGCCGACGATGATCTTCACTGCAGAGGATCTGTTGGTGAGCAAGTGATGTAATGCTGAATTACTCCAAATCTGTTCAGATGAGGGAACAAACTCATCTACATCTTAGATGATCTGAGGGTGAGTAAATTTTCAGCAAATTTGTTTTTTGCTGAACTATTCATTGAAAGGTGAAGATTTGTATGTCAATCTAACAGTGGTGAACTTCTAATGACAAAACAACAGTAAGGTCAATAAATGATAACTGTGACTATATCAACATGCAATATGGTTGACGATATTGATAAAAGACGAGACTAAACGTTGATTAAAAGACGAGACCAAAATGTAATTAAAAAAATAAAAACTATGACAAAATCTCTTTTTAATTTCGTTGAAAAAAAAAGGAAACAAAGTAATATGTTTACATGCCTCTACTACGCGAGCTTTCTTGTGTGCGGTCACCAGATATTAAGAGTTCAAATCCCAACATCAGAGCTTCTCTGTTAAAAGGATACATTTTCTGCCCAGTGTTTTGCCTAATTTTTGCAATCTGGCAACCATACGCACGCGTTCGCTCTTCATTGCGGGAGCGCCGACGATGATCTGAAAACACAGACAAACAAGTAAGCTGAAGTTTAGCGATCTCCATGTGAGATGTTCAGCTTAAATGAAAGTGTCATTCATACTGTCTGTGTTCTGTAATGAGATCTCGGCTATTTTGTTTGCGATTATTGCATTTTGGAATTATTGGAATTACTATTAGGAATTTCACTGTTATAATAATTTTTGTTTGTTTTTGTCAGTTTTCATAATGCAGACACAGAGTGTGGATATCTAAGTCTTTGATATTCATTTATACAATAAATAGCCTAATAAATAAATACACTAGATGAGGTCAAATAAACCATTTGTATGAGTCCACATTCTATTGATTTATGCTTCTTGGTGAAAGTGAAATACCTGAAATGTAAAAATAAATTTCTCAAATGACAACAATCATTGCTAATTTTTAGCAAAAAAATTTTTTTATCAGTAACCATTATAAAGCATGACGAAAATGTGTTTTCACACATTCACAAGTTTTCATTGACTAAAACTAGACTAAAATGCTCAGACATTTACCCCCGGTTTCACAGACCAAGCTTAAAGGCAGGGTATGTGATTTTTCAAAAACACTTTAGAAAACCGATTCGGGCCGAATAGCAAAACAAACTTGTAGCCAATCAGCAATAAGGGGCGTGTCTACTCGTGATGTGGAGGAGAGAGCTTTCAGTGCATGGGACGGACATTAGCCGAGCCAAGCGACAGAAAGATAGAGATAGTCCCAGACTAAAATGTAAATCTGACCGGTTTCAACTGAAAGAAACTTGCACTGACTGATGTTAAAATGTTTTAGTGCCTTTGTTTTGTCTCAAGATGCACACCTGTAATGTTTTTTCTAAGGCATGTTAATAAAAATTATTTAAATGTCCTAATTGAACTATGGCCTAATCCCGTCTGTGAAACCAGTCCCTAGTCGACTAAAACTTGACTAAACAAAAACAGGACAATGTTGACTAAATATGATAATAACTAAAAAGTACATTTGACACAGGACTAAGACTAAATAAAAAAATGGCTGACAAAAATTAACACTAGTGCAGAGGTGAAGATTATGACATTCTGCTAATCCACAAAATACTCCAGCAGAGCTCTGCTAGACTCAGATCCTCTTTGGAGCATCCAGAACTGAGAAAATTTAGAAGGAAAAACTGAAAAAAAGAGCATTTCTTACCAACCATGAAACAGTATTTTGCTGATTTTAAAGATAAAACTAAAATAAATAAGAAAAAAACAAGTTATTTTCAGTTGACATGTCACATTTCAGGTTTTCTTTAGTAGACGCTGCTATCGAGACTTGATTCACATTTTTATAGAGTAGCCCATTATCATTTATCTATTTAAAATGAGACTCATAATCTCCTTAGATTTTGAACAGTAGCCTTCTTTTCTTCTTTTCCAGGCTCAGACATTGTCCAGTGGCTGCTGAAGAATCTATGTATCGAGGATCAAGGTGATGCAGCCTTTTCTTTAATGGCATCACTGACAGTGCTACAAATGTAATGTGCACAGATTAAAAATCTACTCTTAATTTGATTCATTCATATGCAGTCTTTTTATAAAAGTCAAAATCATAACTTCAGCTGACAGTATAATATATTCAGGATTTGCATATTCATAATTATAAGTTGGCAAACAGCTAATGTCAGCATCTCCTGTTACTCCTTTAATTGAACAAGAGGAGAGGAGGAGGACATTTTTACAGTAACACACAGCAGATAGTCGTTGAAAAACAAGATTATGTTTCCCAAAGGCTTGTTCTAACTGCTGGATCGCTTTCTCACATCTGCTTCTTCAGCAACAACAATGGGGAAACTACTTTGAAACTAGCTGCTGAAATGCACTACTACATTGAAAAAATAAAATAAAAAAATATTAGTGTAGAAACAATTTTCATTCAGAAATTGCTAGTAATTTTCACAAATAATTACAAAGAAATTGCAAGTAACACTTTAAATTAGAGGTGAAAGTTTGAAGTAGAAAGACTGGATTTCTTTTTTTTTTTTTTTTGTAAAATGTACTCTCTTTTACAACTTTTGAAAAAATTGTTGACATTTTAGTGTAAAACTAGTTAAGTAGTTTAGTGTAAATTAGTAGTTTAACAATAGTCGAGCTACTCTTCTAAAACAAAACTGCACACTACAATGAACTAAAATTATGTATTTTAGTGAATTGTAAATATATTTATTTTAGTTATTTGTTTGTTTTTTAAATTATGACAATATGCAACTAATGTTTAATTTGCTCAAAAAGCATTTGCTGGTTTTCAAGTCTTCAATTTGGACTCTGTATTGTGGAGGTGGAGTAGGTTTAAGGAGATTTTTTTCTTCACACAGTGGGGAGATTCAATTTGTTTCTGAGTATGGTGTATCCCTCTACTTTAGATTCCCTCTGACAGATTTGACAGGTGTGTGTGAGTAAGTGTGTGATGGTGGGCTCTTCTCAGACAGGAAAAGAGCAACCAGATAAGTTCACTGAAACTCTCAGTATACTCAGCAGACTGCCTGGAACAATGGAGAGATAAAAAGTAAGAACTTTAAAAAAGTTCTTTGTCTTTCTCTCTGTTCAGTTCTTGCCTACATTGCTGATTAGTGGGATTTACCTCATGAACATGCCCGGTGGGAAGCTCTCATCAAAACAACAACAGCTGCAAAAGCATACTGCACCCTTGAAAGCAAAAGGATATTAATTTGTAATCAGCACAGACACATGCTGTAACATGCACACTCACAGTAAACACTGTATTGTAAACGTTTAATAGAAAATAATTGATTGATGCTTAACTCCCTCTGGTATGGCTTCTGCAGAGGAGTGTGTGGTGCTGGTTCAGTATGTTGAGGTAGAATGTTATGTCCATGCTTCCTCTTGTAGAGGTCCAGTCATAGCCTCATTTAAATTACTAAATGATAGATAATTATATTAGAATGGGGAAAAGGAACTTCCTATAGATATGATTTTTTTTTTTTTTTTGAAAGAAAATCAACCCTAAAACCGGGTTTCTAATAGTTAATAGGAATGACATGGCATTAGAGTCTTCCTGTTTGAACCTTCACTGAAGCTTTCATTTACATATTCTAGTGGTTGGGACCAGAGGTATTCAAGCCTTAATAATGATTTAAAAGGGTCAAAATGATGTTGCAAAATGATTATTTTGTGTATTTGGTGTAATGAAATGTGTTTATGCGGTTTCATGGAGATTGGTTGGAAGTTGTATTTTCAAACTTTGAAGTGTTGCTATTACAACTCATTGTGTGCTCTCTAGATGTTTACATATTGATGTACTGTGTTCCCTTCAATTTACTCCTTATATATTCTTTATTTGGTTCTAAAAGGACCAGGTTCAAACACCTGCAGAAACACTGGGATGCACGATGTTATCGGATCAATATCGGAATCAGCCGATAATGGCTTTAAATGTACATATCGGCATCGGCCCGATATGAAAATTTATGCCGATATGTCTTGCCGATAAGAGGAATACATTAACTCACATGTGCTCAGGGTGTGCTAGCGATTAGATCATGTCAGCATTGTGGCTCATTTTTGAAGCAAAGTTTTGCCAGAATGGTGATTAGATTCACTGTTTTGGATCGCTGCATTTAAACTGAGAATGTGTGTGTGATACAATAAACAGTAATAGCACGTGCAGCGGCAGCAGTGACAGCCTCCCCCGGGTCCTAATGCCTGTATGGTAAAGAGTTTTAATTCCGTAGGGGGCGCTGTTGGCCTACTTTTAATAAAATGAAAGTAAAATACACAAATAACTTTCTTGTTAAAATAAATTCTTGTTAAAAACTAACCAAAATGAAAAATAATTTGCTTATAATTTCCACACAGGAGAGACTTGGTGTTGTTTCCAAACAAAAGGAAATATATCGGTATCGGCATCGGCATCGGCTATCAGCCAAAAAGAGTTGAAAATATCGGCATATCGGATATCGGCAAAAATCCAATATCGTGCATCCCTTGATAAAAGTATTTTGTTTAGTACAAAAATATACCTATTATTTTGCCAGTCAATTGAAAAAACAAAAACAAAAAAAAGAATTATAAGAATATATACCAAGATTTAAAATGCTATCAATAGTCACATTTTTACCATTTCATACCATTTGTTTGGTACATTTAATTTTAGAGCAGAAAAAAAAAAAATAATCTTGGCATTGGGTTGTCACTTCATATTTGGACCCCTAATAACACTATTAATTGTTTCTCTAGTGGAGGCTCTTCATCTGGGCACACTGATGGCGGCTCACGGCTACTTCTTCCCCATCTCTGACCATGTGCTCACTCTTAAAGACGACGGCACATTCTACAGATTTCAGGTCAGTTGTTTTGCTGATTTGAGGAACAAAATAGAGAAGGAACATTTGGAAACACTTTAAAATACGGCATCCATGCTAAATATATTGCATGTTATTAAAGTTAATTATATAGTAGCCTAATAACATGTAATACAGTAGCTAGCTCAGATACTGAACGCTCCATCAAATAATTGCACATTAAATTCACGTTAAGTTCATTAGAATTAATCAGTACTTTCTAACGTAAATATATAATAATCACTGCATTCAATGTAAAATGTGACTAAATTTTCATTAAAAACAACTGCAAGTGTCTTGTTTATTTTTATATACAAACTGAGCTTTAAAAGTATATGTGCTTGGAAAAACTGAGCTGCTTATTATGAGTAATGTAGTTCATGTTGTGATTTTTCATCTGTCAGACTCCGTATTTCTGGCCCTCAAACTGCTGGGAGCCCGAGAACACAGACTATGGTGAGTTTTGTGCGGGATTTGTTATCTGTATCTTTCTGAGTCCGCTCTATATGAACATGTATTTAATGAAATCCTCCAGATGGCTGGAGATCAGCTAGATCATGGAGTGTTAGGAGTGTGTGCGCTTTAATAAGACTAGCCTATATAAACACAACCTAATCAAATCCTTCCAGCTGGATCATGTGTATGCGTTTGTTGTCACTACATAAACCCTGATCCCTTCATCCTCAACATTATATCCAGGTTTCCAGGGGAGCTGTACTCTAACTATGCTTACTGTATTTCAGTCTCATTAATTTTCATAGGTATTTGTATGTAAAATGTGGTTGTAACACAATGTAAAAAATGCAAACAACTAAAACAAAAAATGTTTAATAACCTTTAATTTTTAAAATCAAAGTGGAACCAAAGTTTGCAACTTGCAGTGTTAAAAAACCCTTTTTAACTACTTTGAGTTTAATAACTGATTAAAGGGATAGTTCACCCAAAAATGAAAATTCTGTCGTTAATTACTCACCCTCATGTCGTTCCAAACCCGTAAGACCTTCGTTCATCTTCGGAACACAAATTAAGATATTTTTGATGGAATCTGACAGCTCTCTGACCCTCCCATAGACAGCAAGGGTACTACCACGATCAACGTCCAGAAATGTAGCAAGGAGATCGGTAAAATAATCCATGTGACATCAGGGGTTCAACCGTAATATTACGAAGCTATGAGAATACTTTTTGTGCGCAAAAGAAAAAAACCCCCCCGACTTTATTGAACAATTCGTCTCCTCCACGTCACCCTAGCGCCATTTTGGAGAGTATTCACTGAACGCAAACAGCGTATGTTGTTCTGTGTCAGCTGCGTCACGCATTACGAAGCTATGAGAATACTTTTTGTGCGCAAAAGAAAAAAACCCCCCCGACTTTATTGAACAATTCGTCTCCTCCACGTCACCCTAGCGCCATTTTGGAGAGTATTCACTGAACGCAAACAGCGTATGTTGTTCTCTGTCAGCCACACCACACGGATACGTTTTCTACATTGTTTGTGCTTTGATTTGAACGAAAACAACGTATCCGTGTGGTACGGCTAACACAGAACAATATACTCTTTGGATACTCTCCAGAATCACCCTGTGTTATGATTGTGTGCATGAGTGTGCCTCGGGTAAGGTAAATTATGCTTGTTATGAATTCAGCAATCAGAACAAAGCAACGCTCAGGTGCGATTTGGTACAAGCTGGTGTGAAATATGTTAAATGTTTGCTAAATATTTTAGTACAACTCATTTGAAAGCCCTGAGGGCTGCTGTGCTGTGTGCGAGCAGTGTTTTTTTTACACACCTCTCGGTGTCTGTCTGCAGCTGTGTACTTGTGCAAAAGAACAATGCAGAACAAAGCACGTCTGGAACTTGCTGATTACGAAGCTGTAAGTAGTCTTCTCTTTGTTTCTCCCTTCTCTCTCTCTCTCTTAATTGTAACAATGCACATCTCAGATTTTGTACTTCAGACATTATTAGATAGGAGATAATAAGGTAATGACCATCTTTAAAAAGAAAGTCGGTCTAATCCAGGCTGGCCGTAAATGTCAGGCTTTGTTTGCATAATCCATGTAAGCGCTTCAGTAGACCTGTGTAGATAGATCTCTTTCCACCAACGTCTTTCTCATATTGAACTGAGAACTGTTAACATGTAATCATTGGGCCTCCTCTTCATTTTTCTATTATTAAGTTAACCCTTGTGTTGTGCTGAAAATCCTTTATCTAATTTGTTGTTGACCGTCCTTTTAAAAATTGCTTGTAATCTGTCATTATGCTATATTTTCACCAAATCTCGCATTTGATCTGTTTGACAACTTGTTTTATTTAAGTTAGCGCAGGTTTTGTATTTGTTTTTGGAACTGACTGGTCATAGGCCTCAATGATCTGAGCTTATGCAAAATTAAAAAAAACATTATTTATGGATGGTTTTGATAATGTTTACTCAAACTGAGATCAGATAATTAAGGCATATGATCAATCAGGTCCAAAAACAATCAAAAAGCCCCAAAAAGTACAAAAATGATCCAATTTTTTAAGAAAGTTGTTATACTGACCTTACAAGTAAGTAAGTTTAGCCTTATCTCCAAAAAAGCTTTTTGTTTTTTTTTACTTTGATTATTTGAAACTCCTCTTCTCTTCTCTTTCAGGAGAGTTTAGCACGACTGCAGCGGGCATTCGCCAGGAAATGGGAGTTTATATTTATGCAAGCAGAGGCTCAAGCAAAGTATGTATCTTTCAGTCTTTCGTATATTGTGATCAGTTCAGGTCTTTCCCATTCTTTTTTGGCTGTTTTTTGTTGTGCGTTTGTAAAAGCATGCCACCCAATCAGAAGACAGGAAAGTGATTCTTTACATGGCAAGAATTAAAATATTAATGGCCAGGTCTCTTGAGTCAAGCTGTTGGCTGTTCTTATATTGTCTGTGCTAATGGATTTTAAAAGTCTCTTGGACATAAATTGCACAGTAAAATTGTTTTTGGATTCACAGAACTTGTATTATAAGTCATTTCTGCTGTTGTTCCAAGTAATTCAAGGCCATTCTGTGAACACTTTAGTGCCTCTGAGTGCCAAAACACAGCTCAGTTGCATGGTTCATTGCATGTTTGCCTTTTCTTTTGGAAGTTAAATGTTTTAATTGCTTTGGCTTGGTGTTTGGTCTGTACAGAGTCGATAAGAAAAGAGACAAAATTGAGAGGAAAATACTGGACAGTCAGGAGAGAGCTTTCTGGGACGTGCACAGGCCAGTGGTGAGTAAATGCATGTGTGTGTAAGTGTAGAACTAAGTCTGTGTAAGAACAATGCAGCTATTCTCTTTTCTTTTTCAGAATTATTCTCTGTTGTTCTCGAGTGTTTGAAGTTGTTCCCTCACAGAGGAATGACATAACATTGTTGAAGCCCCCCTGAGCTAATGGAATCGCCTCTGTGCTTGAAGAATTGCTGGCTAGTCATAAAACTAAAACACACATTCTGAAAATCATATATCATTCATTTCCTTAGACAATATTCTACAAAGTAAAAAGTGAAAATGTGCAGTTGTCCCCTAAAGAGCTATTCCTCCCTGATCTATCCTTTTAAATATTTCTGCTGTTTGATGTATATCTTAATGAAGTCTTAATGTAGTTAATTCAGTTATACAAAATATTTTGTAAATATTATATTTTAATATTTTTAAACAAACTAGATTTAATATTTTGTTTATTTATTTTTGTTAATTTATTTTATTACCCAATGAAGCACATTTTCCATATTTCCTATCAAAGCATTTCGCTGCATATTCATGAAATACTGCTTAACAATCCTTAGAAAATGCTTTATGAAGATTTACCATGGTTTTATTATATTAATACAGTAAAGGCTGATTTATACTTCTGCGTCGGACCTACGCCGTAGCTTACGCATAGACGCACACCCATACGCCGTAGCCTGACGTGCACCTCTCCAAAAATCTAACAGCGCGTCAATTCTACGCGGACCGCAAGCACTGTGATTGGTCTGCAAGAACCCCTCCCTCCATATGTACTTGAGTTTTGTGTGTGTTTATGTACACTTTAATATATTTTAATGTTACACCTTCTTATATAAAATAAAACAAAGCAAAGAACAAGTGTCTTATCATTTATTATACTACATAGCATTATACATCAGTAGTTGTCCGCAACAAACAATGTTGATCTGCCGTGGTACAAGTCCTTGTGCAGATTGAAAGAATGCCATCATCTCCTGTTCCGTTGTTGTCTCCTTTTTGTAGTTTTAAATAATGATTTAATGATTTGATATTTATTTGCCGCCGTCACTGCTATAATGCTTCTCCGACGAGCCGCTTCTTCTTCGGCTTTTGCCGTGGTACTGCGGGTTACACCAGCAACATGCCCGTGGACACTGCTGACTAGCGGTTTGCATGTGTACTGCACGTTGACGCGGACAACGACGCAGAAGTATAAATGAAAACTGACGCATAGCCTATGGCGTAAAGGCTACGGCGTAGGTCCGACGCAGAAGTATAAATCAGCCTTTAGACCTATTGTATTGTGGTCATATTAAAAAGGCTAATATGTTAAGAAAATTATGAAATGCACTTCATTTTTATTTAATCTAAGGTAGTTACAGTTTTTAATTATGTACGGGCTACTACTAATTTCAAAACCTGTAGTTTATATACAGTATATAGAAATTATAGTTATTATATTGATCCAATTAAGAAAGTCAAGAGCCATTCGTGTTTTTACCTGTTGTTTCTATGATTTTATTACAAATACCACAGTAGTAACTCAAGTTACCATGCAATTTCATTAAATTTCTATGTTAAATAGTCATTAAAGAATAGTTTTTTACAATATTATTGCACCAGTCCATGTGTTTTTTAGTGTCTATATATGTGTGAGTCACTGGTCTGTATTGCTTTATGACTTGTGTGTATGTGAGCTGTTTGTTTTGAAGGAAGCAGCAATTTCTCCCTCAATTACACTTTGCTGATCCTACTCATTAGCAATTTCATGCTAACTTGGCTTGATCTTTCAAGCTGACATGCAATAGCGAGATGCTGCAGTTCTTGTCCATATTTAGCCAGTGCAGGTTCAAATGGGGTTTATTACAGAACTCTTAAGTATCTTGAGGCTGTTTTCCCTCTCTCTCCAACATACAGTTGAGGCCTGGACCTAAAATTCATCCTATACTGGAGTGTAGAAACATTGAGTCCTGTGTGAGATAGAATAGAGTCTAACCAGCAGGAAACCTTTTGACTGACAGCTCCATGCCTTTTTTTACAGTCTAAGCAGCAGGGTTGCCTGGCAACCCTAAACTATAGGTCATCTAGAGAATTGACAGTTATATTGACAAAGTGTGTGTGTGTGTGTGTGTGTGTGTTTGTGTGTTTCAGCCAGGGTGTGTGAACACAACAGAAGTGGACATAAAGAAATCATCCAGAATGAAGAACCCTCACAAAACAAGAAAGGTGGCACAATAAAACCCACTGGCATTGCAGGAAATCCAACATTTAATCAAACTACTCAAGGTTTTAATATTCTAAACCATGTGCTAGTCACTGCAGCAGTTATTCCACTCATTATACCATTGAACAATTGCATTTGAATGAATCAGTCAACCACTCAGCCAATCAGAATACTGAATCAGTCTTAAATCAATCCACCAATCAGAGAGCCTCACAAAATTCAGCACCTTACCAATCAAGAGCAGCTTACCTCAACAATCCCACAGCTGCCCATGTGAAATCCCCAATCACTGATGCAATCACATAGAAATCTCTTCTCTAATATCTGAGCCTGTTTCAAATTTATGGAAATAAGGTTGTAAATTATTCTGATGATTTTCACAGTCTGTGTACGGCCTTCAGAATGACATTCGCAGCCATAGCCCCACCCACACACCAGCCCCTGAGGCCAAGCAACCAACCGAGGAAGAGCTTTGGGAACAGGTAACACCTGATTGGTTCTGTGTGGGTATAGGTAGAGTATTTGCATTTGAATTTCAAAAGTATCTGATTGTTCTGTTTCATAACCAGATGTCATTTAAGTCTCATTTTTACCCTTTGCTAGACAACAGGGATTTGTGTTCACATCATGTCAGAATTACCTGAAAGTTGGAAACTCACATTTTTAATAGTTAATAGTTTAAATTAGTTTTTTAATAGTTTTAAATATTTTATTTTGTTAAATTATTTTATTACCCAATGAAGCACATTTTCCATATATCCTATCAAAGCTTTTTGCTGCAGATTTACCATGGTTTTATTGTATTAATACTGTAAGAACTATTGTATTATGGTAGAAATATTATTGTATGGTCATATTAAAAAGGCTAAATATGTTAAGAAAATGAGGACATGCACTTCATTTTTATTTCATCTATGGTAGTTACAGTTTTTAAATATGTACGGGCTACTACAAAACCTGTAGTTTATATATAGTATATAGAAATTATAGTTATTATATTGATCTAATAAAAAAAGTCAAGGACCATTCATGTTTTTACCTGTTGTTTCTATGATTTTATTACAAATACCACAGTAGTAAGAATTTGTTCCCTTGTTTTATTTCAATCATGGTCATGTTGTACTAATTCATTCCCTTGTTTTAGTTAAATTGTGACCATGATTTAAAATAAGGAAATTAATTAGTATAAAGTAGCCACGTTTTAAATTAATATGAGGGATCAAACTAGTACAATGTGGCCGCAATTTAGATCAAATGAAGGGATGAAATAATGAATTAATAAAACATAGCCATGAATTAAGTCATGGGAACGAATTCTTAATTCATGGCAACAGTATCTATTTTTCTTTTCAAATGGTATGTGCTGGGATCTTTAAAAACATGTTCAAAACTTCTTAAATGCTTCAGAACTGACCAGCCTAACCAACTTTTTTTTTTTTTGGCAGCTCTGTTGAAAACTGCCGATTTTTTGGCATCTGTTTTCACACACACATACCCACATATACTCACCTTGACTATTACCACTATTGTCTTTCCAGATCAAGTTTGGGCAAGCACAGTTAGACCGACATCGATTGAAAATGTCCAAAGTTGCAGAGAGGTAAGACAGAGAGAGTGTCTGTGCTGTGATCGATCCACAAGTCTTCATTATTCTACAGTGCTTAAACATTTTCTTATCGACCTCTTTAATGGTCTGTATAGATATTACTCATGCTGACAAACATGTTTCTGTTTCTCGTCCTCAAATTTACTCCCTCTGTGAGATCAATGGCTCAATTAGGATGCCACAACTTCTCGAAGATTTTGGTGCAACGTTAAATGAAACCGACTTGCAGCAATCAGTTATAGATCAAAATATAAAAATCCATCAGTGTTGGAGTGATGTTTATAATCATATTACTTAATGTTTTCTTAAATGCAAACTATAATAGCCATGTAACTTGTTTAACTACGTAATGCATATAACCTATCTAATAATTTGGTGTGTTCATATATAGTAGTAAAGTAATAAAAATTTACAAAAAAATTATTAAAATGAATTTAAAAACTCTCTTTCCCCATGCTTGGATTATATTGAACAATTACTGTATTGCATTGTGTATAAAGTCACTGATAAGCATAACCAATTTGCATTTTATAGATTATTTTCTTTGATTTGTTAATTCAAAATTTTACTAATACATTATTAAAATCTAAAGTTGTATCTGTTAATGTTATTGAATGGACCTGAGCTAACATGGACCAACAATGCACTAACAGGTAATGTTAACAATGATTCATAAATATTGTAACAAATGTATTGCTCGTTGTTTAGTTAATGCATTAAATATAGTTAACAAATGGAACCTTGTTGTAAAATGTTACCGTTACTTTTTATCATGAGTAACAGAGTAACAAGCAAAATAACATTCCCCAACACCATTGTTTTTGCTTTATTTATTGGTTGCATTTGAATGGAAATTGAGTGATTAGTATATACATGTACAGTGTTTTGGTCTGCTATTTTACAAATAAATAGCTCCCTTTTACTTCCTCTCTTTTATCCCTTACTTTGTTTTTGTGATTTTCTTGTAGTTTGCTGAGTTATACCGAACAGTATTCAGACTATGACCCCTTCCTGTGCACTCCTGATCCATCTAACCCCTGGATATCAGATGACACAACGTTCTGGGAGATGGAGGCCAGGTCTGTTTCAGACACACACAATGAATATTATTAGTCTTTACAGATAAATGTGTACTGTATGTATAATCTGTTGTGTGTGTGTGTGTGTGTGTGTGTGTGTGTGTGAGCAGTAAGGAACCAGGGCAGACTAGAGTTAGACGCTGGGGTTTTGGAATCAATGAGGTGTTGAAAGATCCTGTTGGGAGAGAGCAGTTCCTCAAGTTCCTGGAGTCTGAATTCAGCTCGGAAAACCTCAGGTACACCAACATGCCCTTCATGCCCCCTGCTGGTGTGTGAGGAGTACTACAACACAGCCATACATTCCACTGAGCAACTACTTTGTATTCTGCAAATTCATTCTCTTTTGTTATCCAAAACTCAGATTCTGGTTGGCAGTGCAGGAGTTAAAGAAGAGGCCGATCCGTGAGGTGCCAACACGGGTGCAGGAGATCTGGGAGGAGTTTTTGGCTCCCGGAGCCCCCAGTGCCATCAACGTTGACTCGAAGAGCTACGGCAAAACCACACAGAACGTCAAAGACCCCGGACGATACGCTTTTGAGGATGCACAGGTGAGGAGTTTGTGTTTTTGAGCAGCTACACTGATTATTGTTTTTCAGTGAAAATTGATGAAAACAAGCCATACAATTAATATTCTAAATGTTTATAAACATGTGAATGTACTATAAATGTGTGTCTCCCAGGAACACATCTATAAGCTGATGAAGAGTGATTCTTACAGCCGTTTTATTAGATCCAGTGCCTACCAGGAGCTTCTGCAGGCTAAGAAAAAGGTAAAAAAAATTGAAGTAATTTGACTTACAGTCATAATCAGTACAGAGGAACTCTGTAAACATACAGGTACACTACCCTTCGAAAGTTTGGGGTCGTTAATTTTTTTAAATATTTTTTAAAGATGTGTCTTATGCCCACTAAGACCACATTTTTTGATGAAAGTACATTAAAAACAGTAATATTGTGGAATTTCATTATAATTTAAAATACCTGTTTTCTATTTTTATATATTATAAACTGTAATTTATTCCTGTGATGGCAAAGGTGATTTTTCAGCAACTATTACTCTAGACTTTAGTGTCACATGATCCTTCAGAAATCATTCTAATATGCTGATTTGTTGCTCAAAAAACATTTATTATTATCAATGTTGAAAACAGTTGTGCTGCTTAATATTTTTGTGGAAAAAATAAAGCTCAAATACTTTAATGAATAGAAAGTTCAAAAGAACAGCATTTATTTGAAATATAATTTTTTTGTAACTTTATAAAGTTCTTTACTAGCACTTTTGATTAATTTTATGCTTTCTCTCTGAATAAAAGTATTTATTTCTTTAGAAAAATTAGAATTCTATCTAACTGACCCTGAACTTTTGACTGGTAGTGTATGTGAAGTTATCTTTCAGTAATGCTTTGAATTAATTGCATGATAAAATAATTATTTAATTAATCTCAGTTAATCTCATATAAAAGTATTTGATGAAAAAAAATGAAAGATACAAAACTGAGATATTATTTTTGTGTCAGCTAAATGAATAGTTGAATGTAGAAGTCAGTGTATTTTTGTTTGTTTTATCTACATTGCATTGAACATGTTATTAGCGCTGTTTTTAGGGCCCTTATTGAAAAATAGCTCAACTTTAAAAAATGTGTCACTTCCTAAAATAACAAAAAGTTTTTTTTTTTGTTTGTTTTTTGTGATTTGGATTATATGGGATAGTTTGTTAAGATTGTAATAATGCTATTTTTCTCTTATGTTTTAAAATGAATTAGTGGTGCATCAGTTGAAGAAGGAGACTAAATCTGATACATTTGAATTGACACAAATAGATGGGCATATTAATTATACTTAATAAAAACACATACACTTCATGCTGTAGTCCCTTTTTTCACTCTTCATCTTGTTGAATAAAGTTGGGAGGCATACAGGATCGCAGAACCTCATTTGAAAAGTTTACTCATAATGTGGTAAGTGGTAGTGGCCCCGCCCCCTCAGTGATGGCTTACCTGACCAATCAGACAGCAGCTCTGGTCAGAAGAAGCTTGTCTGGTGCTTTGTCCCATCCCCAAACCTTGTAATGTCACATTAAATCATGTCATGACAGTTCCAACAGAGTTAACTTGAGTGTTTAATTGTGGTTTGTCACTCTCTGCATGACTTTGCATTTTGGTCTCCTGTTGCAACAGCTGCCAAAATGTGTACCTGTTCACTTTTCTCTATCTTGTCCACAGAAAAGTAAGAACTTGTTTTGAAGGAAGGCATTGCTTCCAGGTAACCCTGCTCTTCCTCAGCCTTTATGTGTTGCTCCTGTTAATGTTTGTTTGAGTAGTCAAGAATACATCTGATGTTTCTGTTGAAGGAATAGATCACCCAAAAATGAAAATAGAGAGATTTTTTTCTTCCATTCAACACAAATGGAGATGTTAGGCAGAATGTCCAAGCTGCTCTTTTTCCATACAATTAAAGTGAATGGGGAGACTGAGCTCCAAAAATAACACAAAGCATCATAAGTCATCCATATGTTTGTGAGATATTCCAAGTCTGTTTTATACAGTACTCTACCATTCAAACGTTTGAGGTCAAAAATATATATATATTTTTTTTCCTTTTTTCTGAAGGGTCATGTGACACTAAAGACTGGAGTGCTGAAAATTCAGCTTTACCATCACAAAAATGAATAACATTTAAAAAATATATCAAAATAGTAAATGGTTATTTTAAATTGTAATCGTATTTAACAGTGTTACTGTTCTCACTGTAATTTTGATCAAATAAATTCAGCCTTGGTGAGCATAAGAGACTTAAAAAAACTCCAAACTTTTAAAATATGGAAGAGATATGGATACAAATGTGGAACAGACCAAAATATAATATTTTATTTATAATATTTTCTGTTTAATATCTGAGAGCTACAGTGGAAAACAAAAAATTCAGTGAATAGCAATTTCCTCACACCAGAAAGTTAGGAGTAACATGAGTAAATGATAACAATTTTCTTTTTTGGGTGAACCATCCATGTAATGCAACCCCTCCGAAATCCAAGTTGTTTGTTTTGTGTACGCTATCATGAGGTGTCAGTGTTAAAATAACCCTCCAGTACAGATACAGATTTGTGTAAATGACCAACTGAAAGGAGTCATTTTCTGTTCAGCATGCTTACAGATGTGTGTTTGTTGTTGTCACTGCACAATAACATTTAAAATAATTTGTCTTTCTCTTTGTTCTATTTGTCTTGTGTTTCAGGGAAAATCTCTGATATCGAAGAGGCTGCCTGCTGTCGTCCAATCTTGCTGAGCCTCAAACAATCCACCAAGGATGAGGACGCTGTCATCTTCATCTCTGTCGTCTGATTGATCCAGATCCCAAATACCCTGGACAACGGACCAAATCACTTGCATGTCCAAGAGACTGAATTTTTACATCAGTTTCTACTTGCTACTTGCTAGTTTCAGTCTTTAAGACAGTTAGACATGGACTTCTAATATTTGGGAAATGCATCAATGTCTTTCAAAAGAGGAAAGTGATCTTCTCCTCTCCTCTTCTGTCTGTCAGGGCTGTCTCAAACTGTAGACTTATCAAATGATGTCAAAACCAGAAAATTTAAAGTCATAAAAACCACAGTTAAATAGCAGCATAGGTACATTGTGTAAAATCAAGAAGCTTTAGACACAGAGATGATCTCTTCCTACTCACCTTTCATCTCTTTTTGCATTGATTTTATTGCACTATAAAGGATTTAGCACACGTTTGCTTATCGCTCATGTGAAGTCGCATGGGATATATCTGAAAGCGACTGGTCTTGCATTCTGTCTCGTTGGTTCTTTGTTGGCTCCCTCCGTTTATTTTTTTATACCATGTGTAAACACTTTTACTTGAAAATGTATTAAAGTCAGTCCTTTATCTGAAAGTCATGCACTGATTTCTCTTTCGCTGTGCCACCTGTACAACTGTTAATGACTAGTCAGAGCTGTCATGCAGTGGTAGAGCAAAGGAACGCAGGTTTTAGTTTTGCATCGTGCTCATCCCATTGGTACTATAATAAATGATTATTACTTTTATTATTTAAAAAATATTTATTATAATAAATATTATATTATATAATATAGAAATATCTTTAATTGTGTAAAAAAAAACATCAAACTGATGGTCCTATACTTTTTTAAATAAAAAAATTTAATTAGAGAAAACTGTTGAAAATACATTTAAATAACATTCAAAACAAATGTTTTACTTTTTTTGGGGGGCGGGGGGATGACAGGTGCCAACTCGCATGCATAAAATATATATATGAGGTTGCTATTGCGTTTTTAACCACTAGAGGGCAATGACTCCATCCACCAGGTCTTTTCCTTTAAGAGTCTTTGAGTTACTGTTTGTGTTTGATTATTTGGAATAACATTCAAAACAAAGGTTTTACTTTTTTTGGGGGGCGGGGGGATGACAGGTGCCAACTCGCATGCATAAAATATATATATGAGGTTGCTATTGCGTTTTTAACCACTAGAGGGCAATGACTCCATCCACCAGGTCTTTTCCTTTAAGAGTCTTTGAGTTACTGTTTGTGTTTGATTATTTGGTCAGTTTGGTGAGAACAGCATTAAATCTTGAGGTCCAAACTAACCCATCCAACACTAACAGTCAGCTCTGAACAGTCTTTTATGCTATCAATACAGTGAGGAATTTAACATAATATTTGAGTACTTTAGTTACTTTAATTTCAACCAGAATATTTGTGTATATGCTTGTCTGACCAGTGTGTAAAATGGCTTTTGGGGTATTTTCCTATGTTCTCCAGACTAGTTATCCAGATATTGTGTGTGTGTGTGTGTGTGTGTGTGCGTGCGCGTTTCAGAGGAAAAGAAAAGGAAAAAGAGAGGGATGTTATTCTTATTGTGGTCAAATGGAGATGAGTTCAAAACCACACAAACAACAGAATGGGAGAACGAATGACAGAATAAGCAAAGAAAACAAAAGGAGAACAGTCTGTCCTGTGTAACATCCCAAGCCAAATGAAGATTTACGGTACAGAAATTTCAACTTTAAAATGATAAACTGTAGAGTGAAAGATTAATGATTTTGCGTCTGAAAGCTTTCGTCTTTTTTATACCACATAACACATCTGCTTTGTTTTGCCTTGATGTGCTGTCAAAACTTGTTTATAAAACCATTTTGTATTTGGAAAGACACTTGAGAAAAACCTTCAGGCGGGACCTCAACAAAGCCACAGTGAAAATTTCCAAAATGTTCCAGAAGTCCACACATTTTTGATTGAATCAATATAAATATATGTAAAATGATCATCTGGATCAAACCCATGGGTTTATTGATGTATTTTCTATATTTACAAAGATGCTTCACTGAAAACTGTGAGTATGTTAACTGCAGCAGTCAAGAGGGACGGGGTTAAACCATGGATGCAAACTTGAGTGCTGCAGATCAGGGAGCGAGAGAGGCAGAGATACTGAGGAGCGAGAGAGAGAGAGACAATATGTTTTCAGGACTGGTTGATTAACAGTGGGCTTCTGGGGGAGGTATCAGAGAGTGCTAGACCAAAAGAGAGGGAGGGAGGGAAAGAGAGAGAGAGAGAGAGAGAGAGAGGGGTAGATGAATCTTTTTGTAACTTGTATGCAACTGATGATTTTCCTTCTGCTCTCTTCACACTCACACACTTCTCTTTGGAGAGCCACTGGGATGTGACAGTAAATCAGAGAGAAGATGATTCAAAGACTCACCGGGAAG
>NW_015654491.1:406944-431267 GCF_001515625.1 Sinocyclocheilus rhinocerous
AGACAGAGAGAGAGAGAGAGAGAGAGAGAGAGAGAGAGAGAGAGAGACGGCCAGTGAAGCCAATGGGCTCATTGAGTGAATTTTCATATTACGGACGAATTCTGTGATTGGAACATTTGTTGGGACAAAAGGTAGCGGGATGACTCCATGAAAACCACCAATCTATCACAGTCTATTCTCTCTCGCTCGCTCGCTGAATAATTTATGCTATTTGTTTCCAAACCATCATTGCAGCGCTTTCGTCCCGTTTGAAATTCGGAATATCATTTCGATAGTGTTGACTGGAATTACCGGCCTGTTTCTTGCTGAGAAAAGGCTGTGCAAAAACCAGAATACAGTGAATAAATGCACACATTAATGGTGTTTTCTTCAGTAGGGACGTGCCAAGTACTCTACTCCAGATACATAAGATGAAGTCAGCCATTGCTACATTAGTTAATTTGCTATAGTTTCTCTCAAATCAGGAAATATTCTCAAAGTAAGCATCTGTGACTTTTGTGCTTTAATATTTCTCCATGTTTCATTTCCATCGCCGCTCTTCAAAAGCATCTCATCAGGAGATGTGCGCGGATGTCGACAGCAGGACTGAGAACGGATGTATTCATTTACACATAAATAGGAATACTTAGCCAACCACGAATCAAAAAGTAATAGAAATAGAGGGAGAAAGTTGATGAACTAGCATTTATTAGCGCCATGCAACATTCACGAGTTGAGCTGAATTAAACATTACAAATCAACTCTGTGCTTTTAAAATGATTAATGAAGTCGGAGAGGTCTGGGCAGAGCGGCTCTCGGTAAACATTGCCGTAACGGCTGTGATCTTAGCGAGAGCTTGTAATAGTGCTAATTAACCTCTCAAGACTCGCTAATAGATGAAATTTAAAATGAAAGAGCTACAAAGAGCAAGAAAAATGCATGAAGTTCACAAACGCAGAGCGCCGATGAATTAGCCTGGAATCTACAGGACATCCTACTAAGTGTCGCTACAAAAGCAGACCTGAAACAAAGGCTTTCCTCATTTAGACGTCTCAGATCTCGAATTCTCAACAGCCCCTCCACAAGCAGCCCAAACACAACCTCCAGCCTCAAATCACATTTCAGCAACATCATTAGTTCAATTTTCAAATGCGGCGAAATAGCTTTAATGTTGGAGAGAGAGGGAGAGAGAATCCATTAATTTTCCATTTTCCGTGGAGTTGCTCTTTAAGGGCTTTCACAAACCAAGAAGCATTGAAAAACCAATTAATCAAACATGAATGGCCTATCATAGCGACGGCAACCCCATTTCCATAGCAACCGCTGCCGGCCAAGAGCATCACCCTGCTCTTTAATCTGGGCGCCGAACACACAAATGACAAGAGAGGGAGGGAAAGAGAGAGAGAGAGAGAGAGAGAGAGGTGTAGATGAATCTTTTTGTAACTTGTATGCAACTGATGATTTTCCTTCTGCTCTCTTCACACTCACACACTTCTCTTTGGAGAGCCACTGGGATGTGACAGTAAATCAGAGAGAAGATGATTCAAAGACTCACCGGGAAGAACTCAGTGAAACAGAATGCGAGCTGGATGCCACATAAATGAGTGAAACTGGGGAACTATGAACCATAAAGTGTGACTGCTTCAGTTTGGCCTCTGCAGAGCTGGACTCAAACAAGAAAGGTTGGAGGAGACGCACACGGCACAATCTTCAGAAGAGCTTTGAGAAAGGTTCTGTACTTCTGATGGATATCCACGCTGCTTTTCTACATTTGGAGCTCTGAAGCTTGGCCGATCTCTGACCTGCTGCTCGACCTTTGACCTCTGAGTGACCTCTTAAGGAATCACAGCAATAAAACGTGCCTTGGGACTCCAGATCTACAGGTAAAGGAAGATTATTTACTGATTGTATTAGTTCTATTTAGAATCTAGTATCTATCTACACTCTTAAAAATAAAGGTTCCAAATGGTTTTTTTGCAGCGATGCCATATAAGACTTTTGGTTCACTAAAGGATCTTTCAGTGAACAGTTAATTAAAAAAGGCATTATTTTTCTTAGTGTAAAGAACATTTTAATAATCTGAAAAACTGTTTTCTATTATAAGAACATTTTATGCAATGGAAAGTTTCCATTAATGTTTAAGGTTCCATAGATGCCAGTGAAGAACCTTTATTTTTAAGAGTAAAGACATTTTTTTATGCTGGAATGGTTGTTTAGTTCTTCATAGAACATTAAAAACCATTTTTTTCTAATTAGCACTTAAGAGGGTTCTGCTACTGTAACAAGCCAAAGATCCCTGGTCTTTTTAGAACCATTTCCTTCTCAAAGCCATCTACTGAAGTTATTATTTTGTGTTTTTTAAGTAATTCTTCATAATCTAAACATAATGGAATGAAACCTATACTGTTTATCATGGATAACCGCTATTAGGAGCAGGGATGGAGAGAGTGAGTCTGACAGTGAATGTTTGATGATAGGGACATGTGCATGAGAGAACATGTTAGGTTGTGTGACAGTATTGGCTTCAGTCCTGCTCATGCGTGTGTGTTTGCGACTGAAATGCATGATTGGCATTATAAAGAAGGGCATAGAAAAGGATCAGCCGCAACTCAGTTCAAAGTGGTGACTGCCCCTCAGAGCGCATTAACCCGAGCGGATTTGAGCCTGACAGCCTTTGAGTTTCCCAGTGACCTTCTAATTCCCCACCACTCCTTCATAAACCAGTACTATTGAGAATGATGGCAATGTGTGTGTCTATGATTGAGGGCTAGAGTATAGTTATAATTATGATTAGGGTAGGGTTTGGTTAGGGTTAATGTTATGGAAGGTTTATGCTATTATAATAAGATTAGGTTAGGATTCATTTGTTATAACTGTAATTATCCTACATTAACAGCAGTGGATGTGAATGGGAAATACTTGAGTAAGGTACACTTGACTGTGTGTTGTGTGTGTATTTGATGGAGCTGAAGTCAGACTCAAAGCATTATGTGAAGACAGCCATCGGAGAATTTAGTCACTGATATGGTTGAACTGTTCAACCACACTTCAAACCTCAGCTATGTATTGTAACATGAGTCTGACCCAACAGTCCTAAACCACAGATATTCCGTGAACTCTTACTGATAAAGATACCCATATACCACATGGTGAAAAATCACACCATGGAAGCACTTCATACTGTATGCTTAGCCTGTGCTTTAGCTGAAATCTAATCTAGATTAATCTGGAGTTTGGAAACCTCTTTGTACAATCTTACTTATCCTAAATGCATTTTAGATCTTTGTTGATGGCCACTTTCTTTCTTTCTTTCTTTCTTTCTTTCTTTCTTTCTTTCTTTCTCTCTCTCTCTCTCTAATTTCCCCCATCTGTAAATATTTCTGGGGTGACAGTATATAGATGTTTTAAAAACAACTGGAAGTGGACATAATATTAAAAGCAACATTTGACAGCTTGTTCTGTGGTGGAGTTTAATTCCTGCCGCCATTTCTTGGTGTTTACTCAGGAATGCATCTGGCAACTTGTGGGCGAAACCTCTCATTATCATAATCTTTTCAATATTTTCTATATAGTACGGTGCCCGGGAGGTGACATGGTCGGTTCACTTAGTTTTGTCGTGGCCACGACATAATAACTCGTGGGAACGTGATAATATGTTGTGGCCACGAGATATTAATTCATGGGAACGTCATATTAACTTGTGGAAACGTGATATTATGCCGTGACCACGAGATCGTTTTGTCGAGGTAAGGACATCCTTATGTCGTGGCCTCGAGATGCTATGTTGAGGGAACGACATCCATTTCTCGTGGCCACGACTTCTTATGTTGAGGGAACGACATAGGCCTATTTTTCTCGTGGCCACGAGTTTAATGCCTAAACAAACCTGCGTAAATGGATAAAACATTTTTATTAACATTAAACATTTAATTTAATATTTGTATATTATTATTATTATTATTATTAGGCTACATTAACTTATTAGGGCTATATTTTTATATTTATTGTTATATATGCTTATTTCCCCTTTCAATTTGTGTATCTTCTATCAGAGATGTAATGCTAATTTCAAGTTGTTGTTTTTTCAAGTTTCATTACAATACTTTTTCTATCCCAGCGTAACATGCAGAGACAACTAAAGTAAGCCAAGTGTAGGTTAATTCCCCCAAAAGTGTGAACAGCTAGATGCAATCAAAACATTTTTCCATTTGACCAACCAATAGCAGAAGGTCAGCTCATGTGTGTGTGTGTGTAAGTGTGTGTGTGTGTATATTCTGTAAAGAGATTGTCTTGTGGCAGAGGGAGGCACATAACTGCTGTGATGATAACTCCTGTCAAATTCATAATTTTGTGGTGCCAGCGTGCGATGATGTTTGTGTGTTTTAATGTGTATAAGTGTGAGATAGAGAGAGAGCTTCAGGGTTTGACATGTGGATTCGTGTGACTGTTGTTTTGGGTTGGAGATGTTGTGGAAGTGTGAGGGAAGGCTCGCTGTGGGTTTTGAAAGTGGTTGGTCAAATGCTGGTATCGCATGCTGGCTTCTGCTCAATGAGAAATGCTGGTACTTGTGGTTTGGTTGTTTTTATGCTACACGGATTCTCTTACATCAGTCATTTGGCTTAAACCGTTTTAGCAGCTGTGCTCTGTGGGAACAGGATTTGCAACAAAGTTTCGATGTGAAATATATATTTAAAAAAAAAAATATATATATATATATATAAAATATATATAAAAAATAAAAAAATATATAAAATATTTTAGGGTAAAACACAAATAATCCTGGAAATTAGAAAGGAGCTTAATGTATCTTATGAATCAATTTATATTTTTTCCTTTTCTTTTGTCATGCACATTATGGCAATCTTAATCCATTAGCAACAATGCAATGTGAAATATTGCCAGGATTTTTTATTATTTTTTTAAAGCAGATTTAATAGCATGACTAGTCCATTTGGCGGCATGGCTTAGTGGGTACGTCGCCCAGAAGGTCCCAGGTTTGAGTTCCATCTGAGCCAGGAGGCCATTCTGTGTGGAGTTTGCATGTTCTCCCCGCTTCAGCTCTTCTGAAACCCTACAGAGGATTTGGAGAATGGATGGATGAATGGTTAGGCCATTTTCTGTTACAAAATACTGTAAAAAGATATTATAGCACAGTATTGTTTATTATTTTTATTTTTTTTCTGGGACCTTATTTACTATTAACTAATTTTCTTTGTGCTGATTGATGTGATTGACTCTTAAGCAGTGTTGGGAGTAACGCATTACAAAAGTAATAATATTACAGTAGTATATTACTTTTTGCTGTAACGCAGTAATATAACGCATTACTAATCAAAGTTGGGTAATGTTATTACTCGTTACAATCTCAGTAACGCACGTTACAACAACATATTTTAACAAAAAATTAAGTGGTGAATTTACCAACACCGCAAAACAGCACCAGAGAAAAAAATCCCGCGGGTAAAATAGTTTGTCTATTTCCTGATGCTGGAATTAAATGGTTGAGATGACTGCAGAGACGGATTCTACATTTGTGAGATGGACACACTCCTGTTATTTTCAGTTCATCGGAGAAAAGGATAAGAATGCATGGTGAAGTAACTTGCCCAACACTGCTCTTAAGTCTATAGCTCATCTGCTAAAATATAAAATTTGATGAACGATTGAGATGAATGGTACAATTTTGGTATAAGATGTAAACCATAAAAACTTTACAAAAAAGTACAATTCATTAGTGTTAGTTGATGTTTTTGGTATAATGAATCAACAAGTAAAAGTATTTATTTATATTATATATAAATAAACAAGAACTACAAGCACAATTCTGCTATATCACTGTGAAGTCACAGTATACAGTTCAAATATAATAAAGTGTAAAAACACTAGTATAAAAATGGCAGTGAAGTGCAGAAACTGCAGTCAAGTTTATGCTGTAAATTCACACTATTTCTTACAGTGTGGATTATCTGTCTTTGACTTTCTCACATGCACAGACAGATGGGAGAGAGATAGAAGGTTTGTGTTTATTTTCTTGCATATGTTCCAACTAGACACTGTCATTATCTCCAAATCACAATTTTTCTCAGGGGAGATTTATAGCCCCTGTGTGTGTGTGTGTGTGTGTGTGATTCACTTTCACAATCTGAAATGTGTTTCAGGTATAGACAAGTGAGCTTGGTGGTGTGTTTGTGTATGTATGTCACAGTCCTCTGAGTCACTATCACATTCCCTGTTTTTTCACACATAATCTTGAGCTACCAGTAAACCAAGCCTTAGTCAGCCTGTGGTCATCTAAATGAGAGAAACCCAAAATTGCTAAACTTTCCACATCCTGATCTAATAATGTTCACATGGTGCTCTCCCCACTGTTTACTTGTCCCCTGCATATCTCACCACCGCCATAAGCAAAGCCCTCATTATTTAACCCTGCCTCACCAGAGACATAAAGGCCACTTCCTCGTAACCTCATGGCTTCAGTAGCATTCCCTTTTGATGGGCGGCCCTGTTTATTTGCATGAGCATTCTGGGACTGGTGTAAAAGTAAACAGCATTAATGGCTGCCGGCGACACTGACGGAGGGAGATACGGATGATTAATCCATTACCTTCTGCCACCATGTGAGTCACAGTTAGCTGTAGCCTCAGACGTAGCCGATTCTCCCCAGTAACCCAGATTTATAGAGCTTGAAGGGACAGTTAACCTCTACATGTATATAATTATTATTATTTTTATTTTTTTTACTCATCTCTGTGGTGTTTCAAAAAAGAATTTCTGAAGACTGTACTGGTCACTCTTTTCAATTCAGTTTCCACAAAGAATCTGTGCTGAAGCTTTCAAGCTTCAAAAAGGAGCAAAAGCACCATAAAGTATCATAAAAAGGTTCTGTATGACTTGTGTGTTATACTGTATTTGATCTCTTCTGAAGTCATACAATAGCTTAATGTGAGAAATGGATTTATATTGAAATTATATATTAAAAAAAAAATTTCAAAAATAAATCAAACTCCAGTGAGCTGCAATTACCGTGTCAGTAAATTGAGCTGGAGAATCAGATCAGTTTAATTTGTGAATGAATCACTCAGATGGGTTTTGCAAACCATATTAATGATTCACTAAAAAGATTTGACTCAGGAACAATTTATTCATGAATCAGAACTCTTATGAATATACAATGATTTTCAGTGAAAAACACCTTAAAGTTGAATCTGCTTCTCACACAAAGCCATGTTCATGGCTTCAGAAGAGTTTGAATGTGGTGCTTTGAATCATTTTTCAAGCTTGAAAGCTTTAGTTCAGAAAGTCATACAGATTTGGAATGACGTGAAAGTGAGCAAATTATAAATTTTAATTTTTGGATGAACAATTCCTTAAATGAAATCAAAAGGTACCTCTTTTTGAAAAAATTAAATGTCTAAACATGAACCTTACTGATCAGGATTGTTATTTGTGTGCATGTATGGTTTCTACATTTTAGAGAAAGTTTAATGTTTTCTTGACTTGAATGTTGCTCAACTTTTCTTTTTTATCATGTGTAAAATAATTTAATAGTTCTTTATGTGACTTTCTTGTGTTGTTTAGCCCCAGGCTTTCTGTGAGCTCTTCTGGTTGGTCTGTCCTGAAAAACATCCATATCCGTTAAAAAAAAGCCACAGGGACATAAAAACAATTCTATTAAAAGTCTATGTCTTTTAAATACATGAAATACAACTGTGCCTTATTTCCAGACAAGATGAAAGAGGTTGTTGGCCATGAGAGGAGAGAGAACATGAATGAAAACAGACAATGCCAGTGGTTGTAGAAAATCAGAAATGTCCGAGGTTATCTATTATCTAAAGCAAAACTGACAGAGGGCGCCATGATAAACAAGATTGAGAGAGCAGACCAAAGACAGGGTTTAACTTTATCAGCATTACATAAGAACTGCTGCTTTTTAAGAATAGACAAACTGCTGTAAAACTGCAGTCGCCGGTCTATTCAACCTCAAATTCCACAAAGTACCATGTTATCGCCATGGTTGTATAGATTGGCCTATGTCATGATAAACTGTGGATATGTACCTAATACCTCATAATAATCATTTGCTGTACCTTGGAATAACTTCTGATACCATCACGTTTTGCAAGGCTAAATTACAAGTAATGAGTATGCAAGACTGTTTGTTTCCATGCTTTACAAATGACCATCTGTAAACAGTGCTTGCACGTTTTGCCTAGGCTGATATCCATGGGAATGACACATGTGACCAGTTTCCTTTGTTTTTTGGCGTTTTATGCCTTTATTTAGATAGGACAGCAAGTGAAATGAAAGAGAAAGTCGGGGACGGGATCTGGAAAGGTCTGTAAGCCGTGACTCGAACTCGGGACGCCCGCCCGATGCGAAATGGCGATACATGTCAGTGCGCCGCACGCTCCCCACGAGGCTATAGCCGCCGACGAGCTGATTCCTAACGAATGAATCTAGAGTGGGATAATTTTAGTGAATCAAAAACATACAGCGTGAACAGTGTAGTATGCCTCCAGAACGAGTGAACGAATCTTATGACTCGGTTCTTTTTAGTGTGAAACGTCGTTGAATCTGGGCAGGAGAATCCCATTTTCCAGGAATTAGCACTGGCTCTTATGTACTAGTTAATTTTGGTCAGTTAAATGTTACTTAAAACGTGTTTCTGTATTTGGTTGTTTTGTGAGTATTTGCACCACATGTGTAACTGTTAGTCAAACTGATGCAGATGTTTTCTTAATTTGCTGGTGCTTTTTCTATTTGCATGTGTTTTCTTAAGTTGCAGCGCGTTGAGCTCTCTAGGCCATCGTAGTTTGTTTTTAAATTTGGTAAGTTTTTTTTTTTTTTTTTTAATAGTAAAAAATCTGGTTAGTAGCTACTAGTTTTTCATCTATGCTTCATGTGGTAAGTGAATGAAAATCATGCAAATTAACCAGTCTTGCCTGATTTCTTTTTGTCTGAGTAAATGCTGGTTATAGTGAATGAAAAAGTTTTAAAAAGTGAAAAAGTGAAATGCAAAGTTTACAAATTGGACATAGTTCAGTATGATGACAAACTATTCATTTGACAATGTATACATTCAAATCCCTAACAGAAGCATTAAAGTTTCTCCCTATTTTGAATCTTTTCTCAGGATGTTCTGGAAGCTGGCAATACCCGCCATTTTGGCATGGACCCTTTTTGTATCCACAGAGACCAAGAGGCCACGCCCCCAAGGTTCCATCCCCTCCCCTTACAAGCTAAAAGGCAATGATTTATCATCACCAACCCACACACTTGTGTCATTGCCCCAGCATACATCTGCACGACGACAGAAAGGCAAACACGAAATGCTGTCGTCGAGTCACGAGGCCCTGGTGGTCACCGAGAGGAAGTACCTGAAGAGCGACTGGTGCAAAACACAGCCATTACGTCAAACGGTGAGTCTGGAGGGCTGTCTGAGCCGAACGGTCATCAACAGGTTCTGCTACGGCCAGTGTAACTCCTTCTACATCCCACGCCACCTGACGTCTCAAACCTCACATCGAAGTCGAAAAATAGCGTCCACGCCAGACAACACTTCATTCCAGTCTTGTGCATTCTGCCGGCCAAGCCGGATAACCACGGTCACTGTACGGCTTCACTGTCCTGGGCTACAGCCACCGTACCGACAACGAAAAGTGCAGCGGATCAAGCAGTGCAAATGTGTGTCTGTTAATGTCAATGCTGCGTACTGAGAAGGCACACATATGAAACAATGCTATAGAGTGTTCTTTTTGGAAAAACTGGGGCCACCCAACAATTAATGTGTGAAATGTGCCAAAGACAACAGCTAATCAGAAGACTGGCCACCATCATTATGTCTGGACTGTACCAAGTATGCTACCCAGGAATGCTTAATAGCTGCCGAGCAGCGATGGAACACAAAGATTTTTCTTCTTTTTTGACAAATATAATGAAGTTGAGAGTTAAATTACATACAAGACTGAAACAGTAAATAACATTCATGTGTTTTAAGTGAACAGTGTTTGACCTTTGACCTCTTGAAAGCTTTTCTTTAACAAAACATGGAGCGTCTGTATTGCAGCAGTCTCCTGCTTTACCTCAGCAATGCTGATTCTCTGTAGAGTGCAACAGTCAGGGTTCCGGAAGTAAATTTATGCCATTGGGATTGTAGTTCTTTTTCTCGTTAAAATTAAGTATACAGTCTTGTAGCTTTGCCTTTTTCAAATGTTTTTTTTTATTTTAGTTTGTAATGTCATGATTCACTTCTTAGCTGGTTGGTTTAACTCTTTAACAAAAACGTTTTAAAAATCCCTGTATGAAAAATGAATGGAAGAAATACTTTTGGAACCAAGGCTGCTGAAATATTGGGAGGGCACTGTTGCACTCTATTAGTCTTGATACTTGAGAACAGTGGAAACTGTCTGACCACCATCTATATTCACCATCTTGTCTTACCTACCCAGCCATTGTATATGTCAGCGCTAATGAAGGACAGAAGAAGACATGAAAGGATGCTGGGTGACTGTGGACCTTATCGACAGGAAATTAAAGGGGGGGTTGCTATATTTTGACTAAGGACAGGCTGTCAGTTGAGGATAAACTATATTTTGACTTGGTGCTGCCAGTAGCTTTGCTGCATCCGATGGAAATGATGCTGTTGGTTTCAGTTCATCCAATCTGGGCTGACTTTGATCAAGCCCGCAAAGCGTTTGAGCCTTACCATTGTTATGATGAGACACAATGTGCACAACATAAACTGAGATTCATATGGTTTAAATCTTTACCTTAAAGTCCAACAGACAAGTTTTCATTAATGACAATATTTAACAAAATAGCAAAAACTGTGTAGATAAAGGAAATTATATGACAAAGCAACCATAGAAAATCTATGAATATAAAAAATATATAATAAACATGTCTTCTAAAAATAAATATTATTTCACATTACAATATGATTTTTGCTTTTTTTTTTTTCTATGCACCTTTGTGCTTGTAATTGTTTTCTCCAATAGGAAATGACAACATTCATACGGCAGCTGCTTCAGTTCATTTCTTAATGCAACACACAGAGAAATAGCACAGCAATGATCATGCAAGAAATACAAAACTGTCAGCTTCTTTAATTGAAAATACATTTAGATATATTAAAGGTTATTGGACACAGTGAACTACTGACAACAGCTGTGCACACAAAATAATAACGGCATAAGTCTTAATATTTGCATATGTTTATCAACCTTTAATTAAACACCTTACAGTTCAGTTGGAACAGAGAATCTCACAACATATCACTCAATTTTGTGTAAATTTCACATGCTGAGGTATATAAACACCTGTAGAGGAAACTATCGATGCAGATTATTATAAAATTTACATTTGAAGAATAAGATGGCTGTGACTCTTCATATATGAATCACCAAAATACACTCTTTTATGACTTTATACAGGTCAGAGTCAAACATATCCAGAGATTGTCATTTCTTTATGAATTCAGTTATTCCATTTTCTTAAATGTAGGGATGTAACGATTCACTCAACTCACTATTCGATTCGATTCACGATTTTAATTTCACGATTCGATTTTCTCACAATTTTTTTTTTTTACAAAATGAGATTGAAGACATTATACAGTAAATGAAAAGGTGTGGTTTTATTAGGCTATTGCTGCACATTTCTTTGTGAAATTGAAATATAACAAACCCAAATTGAAATGTTAAATCAAACCCCAAATCAAACAAGTAAGTTACATGAATAAAAGAAATCTCTTAATATGAACAAACTAAGGCTTTGTCTATGCTCTTTCAATTTAAAATCAGAAGCAACCACTGGATTTTAATCATGATCCAAACAAAGATGCAGCATACATGCAGCATGAGTCGTTTTTAATTTAAATTAGACCGTATAATTTCGAAATTTGAAGCAAAAACAGAATGGTCTGACTTTAGTTTTGTGAAACTATACTAGCCTACATAAAACGGTTCCTCAATTAGTTTTCGCCGAGGGCCGAATTCTGCCAACAATACCAAGCCAAGGGCCACTGACCTACATATATATACATATATATATAACCCCCCTCCCCCGGGTCCTCACCGCCACATCTCGTTCTCGCTCCGAGTGGCTCTCGAACCCGGGTCTCCGGCATGGAAGGCTGACGCAATAACAAGGAGGCTAAAGACTGCAGCCACCCTCATCAGCACCTACCGCTGGCCTCCGTTACATATATATAAATAAAATTGTTATTATTATTACAATTATTATATTATTGTTGCTTTTGTTGAAATAATCATAAGATGGTCACAAGATGAATATTCAGATTTTTCCCCATTAGTCTGTTTTATTCAAACAATTATGAACATTTTTGCATTTAGATACAGAAGAACTTTGCCTGTTGAATATTAAAAACAAATGAACAAAAAATCTGGATCTCCATGTCTGCCATGCAAATCAACTGCATCAAACTCACAACTGTAACACCGTGTGTCCCAAACAGACACGACGCGATAAAAAGTATATTTTCCATGTAGGTTTTGTTCTAACCACCCGCGACAGCGACACGTGACAATAAGCGACACAGGATTCTATTTTAGGAACGGTTTTTATTTTCTGCGACGTCGCGGCAGGAACAACATACAAATACAGTGATAATCTCAGGGAATGATTATGTGCTTTATTCAATGTTAAAAGTGTCTAATGTGAGTTTGAATATTATTTTGCGTTATCTTTATAGCCATAGTGAAAGCAACAATAGATATTTTACCTCAAATCTTGGAAATAAATTAAAGGAAACTTGTACGTTAAAACGGTGAACTCACTGCGAACCAACACGTGTGTTCCATAACAAAGATATCAGTCACTCACTCAGTAACCACTCTAAGTTCGTCTGCCTTGGGAAAACTATCGTGTCTCCGACATATTGATAACAACCTATACAGTCTATGGATAACGCTCGTTGCCTTCTCTAGTGCAGCGCAACCAGGTCTCGTCCCATTCGTCGGTATTTGTGATATCACAAATCCCAGAAAATATGCGTTGTAGTCCAAACGAATAGTTCGTTGTAGTTTGTGAAAAGTGATTTCTGTTAAATAAAATATCTCCTTTTGAATTGGACTTTGAGCTTTGTAACTCTGCAGATCTTTTTTATGCTCAAACAGCAACATTACAGACTAAATAAAGTTGAAAAAGTGAAAAAGCATAATAGGACCCCTTTAATCTCTATAAAAAAATAAATAAAATTGCATGAAACGCCTCATTTGTTTTCCTGCCATTATTTCCATGACTTAGCTACTATGTCACCATGATATATATTTGCATAATGCTAATGCTACATTTGCATATACTGGCTTGCTTTGGCCCACCCTCAAAGAACAATTAGTAAGGTAAGTGATTTCACTAAGTCAAGGAGACGCTGTTTTTTTTCACTGCAAGGGCAAAAAAAAATAAAAAAATTCATTGTATGGACTTCCATTACCGATGCCATAGTTGAAGAAAACTGTACATTTCTGACATGCTGTAAGCGGTTGACCAGCAGACCAATCAGATCAGACAGGGCTTTTTGGAATGGTGGGGTTTAAAGAGATAGGAAGTAAAAGAGAGTGTTTTAGGCAGAGAGTGAAAATAGTGGTCCTGCAGCAATGTACAGAATGAGAAAAATAAGTCAGAATTGTTTTTTTAATCAAAATGTGTTCTAGTAGACCCCAAAAATAAAATTATGAACTTGTAAATGATCATAATATGAGCACTTTAAGCTTTGATTGTCTTCATATGAAACTACAGAAATGACAAAATTCTGACCTCGTTCACATTCTCATGGCTATTTTTCTTATATTGAAGTAACTGTTAAGTAGAAAAAGAAAGAAACAAGGAGTTTTGTTGGATTCGGTACAGCAGAAATTCACATCTTCTGTCCCAGCTTGGCTTTCTGAGTAAGAGAAGAAACAGAAAAACTACACTGTTAGAGACCATTATTCATTGCTTGTAATTGTGAATAGAGGGATTTTTAAATACTTACTATCCCTGATGCATGTTTTGGTTTTACGCTGTAGGTAGCCTTCTCTCGAGCTTGTCTGAAAGTCTCTTCTGCAGCTTTCAACCTAAAAAATATTAAAATTAAATTCAATGAATTGCAGTGACTGACTTGAGTTAGATAAAGCTCAAGTCAAGATATTTTAGAGCTGCTTTACAACTTTATAGAAATAAAAGTGACTTGACTTGCAGTGAAGACAATCAGACAAGCAAAGCAGCAACAAAGGCATTTTATTCCTCACCGCTCCTGCAGTAGGCATTTATTCTCTCTCTTCCACAGCTCCTTAAAATCTGACGAAAACTCGTGCCACACTGTGAAGAATGTGTTTGGTGAAACCTCCTTCTCTCCTGCCTTAGGCTTGACCGAGAAAAACATGCTCAGCTCCAGAAAACTGGAAAGCATTCAAAGAAAAGCATGACACTGTGAACAAAATATTACAAAATAAGATTAGAAAGTTTACTCTGAGGAATTGTGAAACTGATCAGCTTACTTCAAGCATGTGAAATGTGAAATTTTAGCTTATAAAAATAATGCTCTTACATAAAGAACGACAAGCGTAATTTCTTTTCGCCCACAGCAATCTTTTAGTATGCTTAAGACTAGTACTTGGAAGAAACTGCAACATTCAGACAATAAGCACAAATACCTTTAAAATTAATTGATGTGTCATATTTGTTCTTTTTTCCACTCCAAGAGCCAAGGTTTTGAATACTAGCCCCTTTTAAAGGAGACAATCTACTAACTGTCAATCAATCTCAGTGAATTGGACTATTAGTACCACAAGTAAGGGAAAAGCAGAGGTAAAGAAAGAGAGAGATAGAGAGGCTGATGCTAATGCACAAACATAGACACACACTCAGAGGAGACATGACCAATATGACACAGTTATAAGTGAACAAGAGACTTGGCACGATTAACACAGTAAGACAACTTACATGCTCTGCGTGTCAGCGAGCTGTTTTTCCTGGAGCTCCAGCTCTGCTTTGGCTGTGGGAATAAAAATAGGACATTGTAAATGTGACACAGACTTTTATGCTTTTAAAATAGGTTTTTGTTTTGCTTGTCACTGAATGACACGGGTTATCATGAAAAGGTTATCAGAGATTTGTTCCAGTTTTAAACAAACAGACTCCCATTTCAGTCAAAGTGAGAGGTGTGAGATTGCGCATATCTGTATAAGTCTTTGCAGGTTATGGTCATCATGACAAACATAAACCCACAAAAATCTGATTACACATAAGCCAGTTGTAATTCGCTGACATAAAATATTAAGGAGCAAATCATTGTAAAATCATATTTGCAAATAGTCTCAGCATGAACATTTGATGAGGCACAGTTTGACTGCAGACGGAGAAGTAGGTCTCTGAAGTCATTACCACAGTAATGTCAATGTCACTTCATTAACTCCTGCATGGAGAATCTCCTGTGATCTACTAATAAATTAAATGACGAGGCCAGTGTTCGTACACATTTTCATACCACTCACCACTACAATTCTGTGCAACCAGAGAAGCCCCAAAACACAGATCACATCAGTTCACACCTCATGGCCCCAACATGAGGTCTACAACTCATTACACTGATTTATAATGTTATTCAATGTATTTGTGCTTAAAAAAAAACATTAAAATATTTAATAGGTAGTGGTGATTACTGAGGCAATCATAACTATTACTACTGCTCATAGGGTTAGAATGTTTTTTTATGAACATGAAAGATTGACTCAAACTGACTTGAGGAAAGACATGAAAATTATTTTCTGTGTAAGTGATTGAACTTGTGATTTTTGATTGGAAGAAAACAAGCAAACAATCTTTTAGACCTACATTAAAGGAAGGACATGAGCCATATCTAAGGATCAGAATTTCACAGAGACTTGGGGCAGTAAGCAATTAACCAGAATACCCTAGCAATCACATGCAGTAGTAACTCTCTGGAAACCAACCACACCACCTAGAAAGCCCTAACAACTACCTATCAACCATTCCACAACCATCTAGCAACCACACAGAAACACCCTGGCAACCATGCAGAAAATCCTATCAACCACTTAGCACCCTATCACCCAGAACAGCCTAGCAACCACATAGCAACACCCTGGCAACTGCCTAAACCACCTAGAAAGCCCTAACAACCACCTAGCAGCCACCCCAGAAATGTCTAGCAACTACATAGAAACACCCTGGCAACCCTGCAGAAATCCCCATCAACCACTTGGCACCCTATCACCCAGAACAACTTAGCAACCACCCAAACCACCTAGAAGCCTTAACAACCATCTAGCAACCACCCCAGAAATGTCTAGCAACTACATAGCAACACCCTGGCAACCCTGCAGAAATCCCTATCATCCACTTGGTAACCCCCTAGCAACCACCCAGAACACCCTAGCAAGCACAAAGCACCTAACCTGTACCATGGTACAGTACTTTTTGTACTAAAATGGCTCATCTGGTAGCTATTCTGTAATTTTGTCTATATATTGTACCTGTTACTGTGGTAAATGGATTATCACACTGCTTCTCAGTGCTCAGGGCAGCGGAAATAGTACAGCATTAAAAAAATGGTATGAGTAGACAGAGCGTAGACCAAACAGCACAGAGACGGTCTCTATCGCTTACACACACACACACACGACTGTCTCACTCAGTTTTTCTTCCTCTCTTCCTTTCTGTAGTTAATTTCATGCTCTGAAAAATAAACAGTAGTGGTTGAAGCGCTGGAGCCAGAGACTGTTCCTCTCCTGGAGTTTCAAAATCATACAAATAACAAAAAATAAGACCAGTCCTTTTTTTCCGATCCTCGTTCTGTCTGTTTCTCTAACTGGAGGCAATGTGGAGGGTTGAAGGTGGTCTTTCCGTGGTCATGTCACCCATCTGAGAGCTCAGTGAAGGAGACCCATGAGTCTCCAGATCAAAGGGGTAGAGATGAGAAGGGGGATGTTCAGCGAGGACCCCACCCTGCTGCCCCTGCCGCCAGAGCACATGTGGGTTTTGTTACGAGGACCAATTTGAATACAAAGAAAGACGGCAATACATTTAGCATTTACTAAAGCCTGTAGTGAAGCAGAGAATGAAAAATAGAAAGACGTTCCAGCTAACTCCAAGTTGAGGGATGGAAAAAGAGGTTACGCCATGGCAACTGAAGATGACTGGAGTGCGAAAGATGAAAAGAGGCCAATGAATTGTTGACGAGAATAAAGTGCCAATAAACTATTCAGTGATACAGACAGATCAGGCAGGTTGACTCAGACACACTTAGAGGAAATAAACAAGAGAACAGAAACCATATCAAACAGAGATGGATCGAAGCAGAGATGGAGAATGGAGAAGGCAAATAAACAAGATGGAGAGCAACTATAATAAAACACAATCGCCAGATCGTTCAGCTCGCCTTCATCAGAGAAACAAAATACTGGAAGGGTTGAATTAGCGATTAATGTGCCGAGGTGAAATGTGGATGAAATTAGTGAGAATAATGAAATTAAGGACTCTCACTTTTCATGTCACTAGCTTTACACAAATAATGTTAGAGCGATCGAGTCTAGGTCAGGTCAGATGTATTTCCCAGAATTCTTGTTGGCTCCCAGAGGCCTCACAGAACACAGGTCACAGAGCCTCACAGAACATTTATTACTCAGCACCTCATTTCTCCTTTCACACAGGGCCACTGTACATCCATCCCAGCATTATTCAGACTTTAATTGTTTCCCAAGGTGATGTACGTAAAAGAAGATTTGCATGGCTCCTCTGTAATACTTATTTGGACGAGGGAGTGATGTCATTTTATTTATATAAGTAATGATGCATACTAGGACATACTATCTGCAATATATATTGTGATATTAAAAAGTACAGGCATTTTCATCAGATGACTTGAAAAGCTATATTTGAAAAAAGTGAATAATTTTAGAATGATTTTGTGAATGATTTTGTCGGAAAGTGCATTTGCATAAAAAAATAAAAATACATTTAAAAAGCTGAAAGATTTCTTTTTATTTTGATGACTTGCTTTTCGGGATGAACAATTTTGGAAAAACTTGACAAATTTGAGTGTTCGTATTTGGGTTTACTTGTTACAAGAACCAACTCAAACCTCTTTCAGTTACCATAAAGTGAACTGTTTTTTAAGAAATTCACTTTCCACTTGAGTTTTGACAGGTTACATTCCCACTGTTTTTAATGACTGACTATAAAAATAACAATGTGATTTTAATTGTGATTATTATTAAATATGATTTATTTTATGTTAATGAATATTAACCAATGTATTGCAATAATGCCACTGTATGTAAAATAAAAAATGAGTATTTAAAAACAATAAAAATATGTGTTCATATTGTACAACTGTAAAAAAAAAAAAAAAAAAACTCTTAATTGATTAATTTGTTGCCGGCAAAAAAAAATAAAAAATACTGAATATATATATACTGAATATGACTTGCCAGTTTCATTTACTGCACACAGCTTTTAGCATCTGAGAGCATGGTTGATTCACAGTAAAAATACTCTGAGATGCCAAAAAACTGTATCATGAACCGCCTTTGGAATGCATTCCCGAAAACTATGTTTTTCAAAATAAATTCTATCTCAGGAATTCACTCCAATAATACATTTCTTAGGGCTAATATTACTTTGGTTTCTTGTTTAAATCCATGAGATGCAAAAGGAAAATTCCTTCCGAAGTGGCAATAAAATCAGAGTTTAACATAACGTCCCCATGTAAAACAATCACCATCTGAACAGGGCTTATGTGTGCAATGTTTTTACCTCTAGTGAGAAATTCTTCCATTTTGTCCTTAAAGGGCTGCAGGTGCTCCTCAGACGAGACATTACACACCTTTTCTGTTTCTGCTGAACAGGCTGTAAAATAAATTAGAGAGCAGAAACAAAGATATAAGAAAGAAAGAAACAAAATGATTAATGGAACTGAAGAACAGTTTGTTTTAAACAGTGAAAACATCTTTTGTCAGCCTACAACAACTAGCCACACAAATAACCTTCAAAAGACACATTGTAGGGATTCTTGGGCAAGTCTTGTAAAGAAACTATAAGATGCATCAGCCAAATTTCTTAAAAAGACTAGCACTGCGATGGCCCCACCATATGGCTAAACTTCTCTCAACCAGTCTTCACCGATTAAACTGTCAAGACCAGCACTAGCATTTCAACTAGCATGGACTTTTATTAGCAGGTTAGCATGTTACATTCCTCGTGCTTCCTCTTCCAACACTTCATGAATCAGTTCAGAGAAAAATATGCTATCTGTGACCTGTGCTAACAGATGCTAATGAATCCCATTTGATGAACCTTTCCTTCGCTTCTGTTTGCTGTACACCTGGAGTCTTACAACAGGCCGACAGGCTTCACCGTGTCACACTCCATCACTACAGTCGGTGATGGAGCACAGCCTCGCATGGCAATCAGCGCAATGCAAACACACACATGCTAATGTCCCTGCCAGCTGGATCAAGGGCTTTGTGAAAGCGAGGACCTGCCTGGTCGTCGACAGCATAACTCTGTGCCCCTTCCAGCTGTCAGTGTCACACATCTGCATTAGCGCTTAGCTTAGCTTGTTAATGTAGTGATGATCCATTTATTGTATTGACCTGGCGTAAGAGAGAAGCCATGCTTATTGGGCTACGGGGAGATTTTAGGGATGTGAACTGTTGAGGATTCAGAGAAACACAGAACACTGCCAGAGAAGAAATATTTGCCTGCGTTAAACAAACGTAGGCTTGATCTGTTCAGCAGGTGTACGCCAAAACGATTTAGCTAAGCATACAAGCTCTGGAAAAATACATTTACAATTTATCAACCACATGTATAGTGGGCCTAACTAATACGCTTTTGAAAGATTAACTATGCAAATCACCAGCAAGGGATTCGAGCGAAGGCACACGAAAATATGGCTAACAGCAGGGGTGAAGCTAATAGGCTGTATAGCAATGCATCACACCGACCATCTTTCAATCGGAATTTCCATGAGTCAAATGCAAATCCATTTGATATGTTTGACTGGTTCGAGTGGAACTAAAAAGGCTCGGACGTTATTATTTGTGTGTGGTAGACAATCTCACCCTGGATAGATGATTGATTGTAAATGTGTTTTTGATGTAGGGCAGTGTTCAAATTTGACCACATCAACATCCACATCCACAAGTGTTTTTTTTCAAGGATCTGAACAAGCCAAACATGCTGACATTGGAATGTGAGTATTTCCACATCTGTGTGAGTGTGTGTGTGTGTGTGTGTGTGTTTTTGTGTTGGCAATGAAAATGTTTGCAGGGATTTAAACTCGGCTTTGAGCATGTAATCGGATTCTTACACCTCATTCACACTCCGTCGTGCACTTAAGCTGGGTCGTACAACCTTTGGCTTGCGGTACAAAGCTGAACCAATCTCACTAACCTTCTGAAGACCCTGATAAATTGCTTTACTGGTCAGGGAGCAAAGCAGGCAGTGCTTAAGAGGCAGTTTAAGCCCTTTACCTGCCTGCTAGTTTCTTTTCAAAAACACCAGAATATATGGCATTTCCTATTAAAACGGTACAAAAGAGGATATAAAATTTCTTTATAAATTTATTGAATTTATTTGATTTTTTTTCACAAATGGCAAGTGAAAATATGAATGGAATTATACTGTAATTATTCATTTTTCATTCATATTACCAGAATGTCTAAATGTTATATAAAACTCAAGCTATCAAACTAAACTGAAAAAATTTGATGCATTTATTTGATCCAAGGATACATTTATTTGATCAAAAGTACATTAAAACTGTAATACTGTAAAATACTATTACAATTTAAAATAACTGTTTTCTATTTTAATATATTTTTTAAAAAATACATGGGAAAGCTGAATTTTCAGCAGCCTTTTCTTCAGTCTTCAGTGTCACATGATCCTTCAGAAATCATTCTAATATGTTGATTATCAGTTGTGCTGCATAAAATAAAAAAAATTTCTGTAAATTATTTTATGAATAGAAAGTTCAGAAGAGCAGCATTTATAGAATAGTACTGATTTATCGGTCACTTTTGATCAATTTAATGCATCCTTGCTCAATAAAAGTATTTTTGTGACCCCTCCCCCCACCACCCAAAAAAAAAAAAACGTACTGACTCCAAATTTTTGAACAGTAGTGTATACATACATTATAAAGATAGCTCACCTGCAGAAACCTGGAGTTAAGTGCTTTAGGCCTGTAAAAACAGGTTAAACCCCTAGGAAAAGTGCTGAAATGACCCCTCTTTCTTATTTATTTACATGCTGGGGCCTTTAACAAACCACATTTGCAGTATTGATCATTGTGGCAGCCAGCTGGGGGCTCAATAAAAACAGTCACTTGAAAATCAATGAGCCTTCTAAAGGAGAACACGGGTCATTGGCGCTGGTGTATACAAACTAAACATGTCTGTATGTTTTTGTATATGCACACTTGTATGTGAGTTCATGTTTATCGGAATGTGTACATGTCCACGTGTTTGCATGAATGTGATCTCATGTATAGGCATGGAAGTGTGTGTAAAGCCTGTGTGTATATGCTATGCTTTGCATTTGCGTGTGTCCACATCTCACCATTTAGATCTTTCCGTTGCTTGCGGAGGTCACGTTGAAAATCCTCAAACTTCATCTGCGAAGCCAGAAACAGATCCTGAGGCTCTGGAAGTGGGTACACGCATGTTTCTTTACCTGCATCCTGACACACAAACAATGGAAAGTCTAAAGCGCATTCACACAAAAAACAGGATGTTGTGTTTATGAGATCATAGCTGTACCAATGGTTGATTTGAAAAATAATTGAATGTGAATTCTGTTCAAATAGGTTGGTGTTTAAAGATCATTATGATTCCAAAAACAATGAAACCATCAAACACAACAAATCAATCTCAATAACGCTCCGTCTGTCAGAGATCAGAGCCGCTCACATGCACACGCACACACACATGCTCTCTCCTTGTTATTTGCCTGAATGTTAGAAGCACTTCAACAACCTGTGGATCATATTTTTTCAATTTGGAAACAAAATCGTAATCACAACATCTGGACTGACTGCTGACAGTATTTACAATACAGTTCTTTTAATCTAAGTCCAAAAAGGGCGTCAAGCAATCAAAGGTCTCTGCTCATTCAGGGCGGCCATTTGTCTATATGGTGAAGCGAAAGAAAGGCAAATCAAAGTGATGAAACCAAAAACAAAGCCACAATTTTGTCTACCATGCAGGGTGATTCTAAGGGACCTGGGGGTCTGTTAGTCGAGCCAATGAAATAAACAGTTGGCCAAACCTACCTCATCAAAGTGTCGCAGATAGTAAGCAACTATGTAGGACAGGAGGCTCTGAGAATTGTCCTGATGGAGCGAGTGGAGGAGGAGACGAGAGATGGAAATAAACGCAGGAGAATAATCATTTTTCATGTTTTGGGATTGTATACACTTGTTTAGCTAAAAGCGATTGTGAATAAGATGCCAGACCTGGTGGCTTGCAAAGGCGCTCGCTCACATGCACATTTGTGCAGACACACAGACCACATGGGATGTGGATATAGGCTACTGCCTTGGCATAATACTGTATTGATGGCTCATTGTGAGTGATGCTGCCAGAACAGTCTGTTTATGACCTAGTTAGTGGGGTCAAGAGACCACCAAACTACTATATGCAAATTTACATGCAGGTTCAGACTAAGATTTTTGCTACTTTAGTGCTGGTCTATGTGGTCAGTCTGCACAGCCATGATGTTGACCAGTAAAACTCAAACTTAAAGAGATAGTTCACTTAAAAATGAAAATTGGCATCATTTACTCAGCATTATGTCAATCCAAACCTGTATGACCTTCTTTCTTCTGTGTACGGTAAAATAGGGTATTTTGGAAAATATTAGTAATTCATGTATTTTACAGGTATTTTACCTGTACAAAAACAGCCTGTTTTGCTGCTTGATTTTTCAAACAGGTATTTCTTAACATGTTATTTTAATTTATTATCATATTCAGAAACACACTGGTTTGTGGCGCAAATATTTTTTACAGTTTACTGCATTTTGTCCTTCTTCTAGTTTATCTATAGCGGCTGATGAATCAGAAGTCTTGCACATTCACAGAAAATAGCTTACTTCTGCTTTGCAAAATAAGGTGGATAACATGAAAGTCAACAGAGTGCAATATTTAAGACCCCACTGACTTTTACTGTATGGACAAAACAAACAGAAACATTCTTTTGTGTCTCAAGTCATACAGGTTTGGAATGACATAAGGGGATGACATAAGAGTAAATGATGACTGAATTTTCATTTCAGCGTGAACTATCCCTTTAAACTAGTGATATAGGGATCTCATTTTTACTCACACTGCTCTTGACATCTTTTAACTTGGGCAGGATGTCAAGGGTAAATCCATCTGCCTGTCCTCGGCTCCGGTTGCCCCCGTTCATAATGTTCCCAAATGCTAGAATCAAACCTAGAACCTGCAGGGTGGCTTGACTTGATTGTAAAGCCTTTAAACACAGAAGAGGGAGAAGTGGAAGCACAGGGAGGGAAACAGATGTTTTCTTCACTGATTTCTAGATGAACTTTTAACTTGAAATATGACAATGGTAAAGCTGTCAGTGCCATCTGACTAGTGTGCTTCATGTTCTCTCTCACCGTACAGACTCTCAGCAGTGTTTCAAGCTTGTGCTGAACTGATGTAACACACTCTGTGAAGGTGGACTGGAAAAGAATGCAGAAAACCCGCTCCGAGAACTGAGGGACCTCTGACAACTGCAGCAGAAACCTGACAGAGAGAGGGACAAAAGAGGGATGCAATGTGAATAAAACAAAGATACTGTAGATAGATAGATAGATAGATAGATAGACAAGACTGATAAACAGATACAAACAGAGAAACAGATACAGACAGACAGACAGACAGATAGACAGACAGATAGATAGATAGATACTGTTCTGGCTTGTCCAGTGGTTTTGCATTTTCTTTATCTTTTCAAGACTTGATATATTTGTCAATCTGATCCATCTCGTCTTTCTGAGCTCTCTGTGAGGTTGACAGAAAAACAGAATGAAAGTACACTGAGAAATGTGATTTCATTTTGGGAAAATACACTTACAGTATATTCTTCTTATAAAACATTTTATAACTATCTAATAGTGATATAATCTCTAATACTCTCTGGAGTGTGTTTGTTTGTGCGTGTGTGCGTTGCTTCATGATCTTTGATAAGCACCCAACAAACAAAGTATGATCCACACTTCAGACTGTGCTTGAGTCAGACAGTGAAAAAGAGAATAGAGAGAACAAGCAGGAGAGAGGAAAGAGGGGATATACTGTGTGTGTGTGTGTG
>NW_015654491.1:431310-454489 GCF_001515625.1 Sinocyclocheilus rhinocerous
GGGGGGGGGGGGGGGGGTATTCCGTGGTTTTGGTTGAAGGAGTCAGAGACAGCGTGGAGTCTCGCACACTAAAGAGAAACAACCTCAACATTTAAACTCAACAACACCGCCTCAAGCTACAGCGGGAATGGGTGGGTTGGAGGAAAAACAGAGGGATGGAAGGAAAGATTTCAGCAGAAAGTTTCTACACACACATAATTACACTTACACACACATACAACATCACACCACACCTTCATGTCACTTTATTTTTTGTTAACACTACACTATGTGTCTTTTGGCCCTCTGCTGGTTGAAAAATAAAACTGCATGCATTTTGCAGAAGAACATTGTTTTGGTTGTGATTCGGCACTGCAGAAATATATATGTGGATCAGACATCTAATTAGAGCAGCTGGAAAAACTAAATAATGTTTTTTGTTTGTTTGCTTGTTTGTTTGCTTTTACAACCGATGATTCCTGGAGATTTGCCGTTCTGAATGATCTATGGTATATATGATCTATGCTATACACACACACACACACACACACACACACATATACATATATATATATATATATATACATACACACACACATGTATGAATGTATGCATAATGCAATGACGTTTGAATGAAAGGTATTATAAAATGTTACATATTCCCGAAATAACACAAGGAGCAAAATGACAAGAAAAGTGCCCACATATGAACTGTTTTGAAATAATGATTAGACTTGTGTGAGGAACGTTCTGCCATCTTGTAGGTCTGAAGATGATGTGTGGCTAAGACGCCCTGTCTTTATCTCGTCATAATGACATGCAGCACACACTCTTATACAGAAAACATGTAAAGGAGCTCTAGTGCTGACAGCAAGATTTATGACTGCTGCTGCAATGCACATGGCGATCATGGTGTGCAAACTCATCAGCACCCACGCACACTTAAAGGGTCCTATTATGCTTTTTCACTTTTTCAACTTTAGTTAGTCTGTAATGTTGCTGTTTGAGCATAAAAAAATATCTGCAAAGTTACAAAGTTCAAAGTCCACTTCAAAAGGAGATATTTTATTTAACAGATCACTTTTCAAAAACTACAACGAACGACTCGTTTGGACTACAACGCACATTTTCCGGGATTTGTGATATCACAAAGATCGACGAATGGGACGAGACCTGGTTGAGCTGCACTAGAGAAGGCAACGAGTGTTATCACTATGTCGGAGACACGCTAGCTTTCCCAAGGCAGACCAGAAAACAGGTTTTTAAGGTCTTGTATATGAATACTACCCAATATCAGTGTAAATGCATTGCAGTGGATCTCTGCTGATGGAGGTGCACAGGTAAAGTGAGCCGTCGTGGATCGTGCGTGGAATCACACAGCACTGAGACCCACTGAGCTCTTCTGCTGTAATAACCTAGACTGGGCCAGTCCCGTGCAAAAGTTGAAAAGATTTGATGCCTGACATCGCTGCTGTATTTCATTGTCAAAATGCACGGGATTAAATTGTCTTTCTGCCGTGAGAACGGTTAAGTTTGATCCACCTAGTGCAACACGTAGAGCCATTGCATCACTCCACACTACAGGTTTAACTTGCTCGCCCGCACAATGCAACAAAAGTTGCGCACGTTTATATTTGATACTCTTTATAATGAGCACTTTGCATGGCAGTTAATAATAAAATACCAGCCGAGGATGTCGTGCGTAAACACGAATCCACGAAAATAAGACGCACGCGCGAACCTGACAGCAATGTCACCGTATATCTCTGCCTACCTTGTGCCACGCTATTAATAGTTTACGAAGATATTGGATTTCTCTGCGTGCGCTCCGTATTTACGAGTTATCGCCTTCCTGCGTATTCGGAAAATGAGGTGTGAATTGGTCGGATTTGCGCTGAAATCGCGTTCTGACCGCACAAGACTCAGTCTGGAGCGCGATCGATCGCAGCTTCGCAACACTTGCTTTCTCTTACCTGTGTTCTGTAAGGAGAGACGTCCCTTCTGACTGGCCGGTTTCTCACGGTGACTCTCGTGAACGTCAACGTTATCCGTTCCCACCAATTCCCCCAAAACGGAGACAAGCAGCAAGGCTAGTGCGCATTTGATCAACATTTCTCCACTCAGGTTGCGCGATAAATAATAACAGGCTGTCAGCGCGGGATCTGATGTGGAGACTGTCGAGATGACACAGGGAGCGTGTGTGTGAGAGTGGAGAAGGGATGGATGCTGGATATATTTCCCAGAGTCCGGGTGTCAATTTGGATGAGGGAGTTAAGCAGGTGTTGTCAGTCGCGCTTCCCGACCAATCAGAAACGCAGACCACCACGTCCAAGTTTTAGGGGTGTGTCTGGCGAAAGTTGTCTCTACTTGACATAAACTAAGCGTGTAAAATGTGCAAGGGTGGGTGGGTATTTACTCTACAAACCCTTATTAGGCATCAGACAGCTGTAAGGACACAAAATATATATTTGAAAATGTAAGCCTAACATGTTGTATTCACATGCTGTATATATAATAGAAGCATTAAATAGAGTGCAGCTGAATAATCAATTTTTTATAAATCAATTGGATAGATATAAATACTATGTACAGTAAATACATGGAATCTATTAAAACAATGTCCACAATTTACATAATATACACAGTGTATGCTCCATGATCTTAATAAGTATGAAGAAGAGGTAGAATGGATTTGAGGATTTCCAAAACCCTTCTAAATAAATAAATAAATATGGCACTGACAGGGAATGGCACATTCTGTTCTGCTTGCTGCTGGTATATTGGTGACCCAGCAGATGAACATGAAAAAAAAGGAACATAATGATTATGTGAGTTTTTACTTTGCAGCTTTTGAAAACTCACCAGTCGACACAGCTAATTATATAGTCCCGCTGTCAAAATGTGCTCCACGCGGTGCAGAAAACGGGACAAATTTGCTAATGGATGGCAGGGATTGCATCATTCAAACCACCCCCTCTAGGCAGCTGCCATACACAGACAAAGCAACACAAAAGGCATATAGACATGTGTGCACATCTGACTCTGACACACACATGCACAGCATATATAGGCACGCCGCTGAATCAGAGCTTTGATGTAATTAAGCCTCATTTTATATTTCTTGCAATGAATTCTTAGATGAAGTCCATGTAGCAAATCAATCCCATAACTGCGGTTCACTAGTAATCACCCAATTATGAAATTTTGAGAATTACACAGAACACATCTATTTTGATTTACTCTTTGGTGACTATGGTTTATGACAATACTCTGATGGGATCCAATTCAAGCCATGCAAATCTATTGCAAATGAGAGATATACCTCAAATGGGTTGCAGGCCATTCTCATGGATGTGGTACTACTAAGAAACTGTCAGTATGGCAAGCCATGTTATCACTCGTAGAATCTAATTTTATTTTATTAATCTTTTTTTTATTATTATTAGTTGTACGTAATCCAGTAGTGACTAATATGTATTTCAGTTTCACAATTAACTGTTTATTAGATACATCAGTGCTTCCTCTGCCATTTTAGGATGTCTGGTCTTATTTTGTATAAATTTACTTTACACCCTTTCACAACCCCCAACCCCCCCACAAAAACAAAACAAGGACACAAATAATCAGTGAGGGACTCATAGCCAGGGGCGTGTCTACGTGGTGGCCAGGGGTGGCACCGGCCCCCCCCTGAAATTTGGCTGGCCACCCCAGGTGCCCCCCCTACCAGATGTCTTGCGATAGGCTCGCGTGAGGACGAATCTCTCCACTCTCACTTGTTTAGTGAGTGTACACAATGTATTATAACATTATTATAGTCATTGAAATATGTGTAATGGTTTCCACAAAAATATTAAGCAGCCCAGTGTGCATAAAAGACTTCTTTCATAAACAGTAAAAAAAAATCTTACAAAAAATACTACTTAAACTTAAATGGCTCAGTAGTCACATACAGCACAATATAAACTAACTCTTCAAAAACGAAAAAACCTGTCTTTAACCCTGGGCATGGTCGATCATATAATCTAACAATCAAAACATGTTTACTCAGCACCAAACATTTATTTTCCAGAGTTGTTTTTACATAATAAAAACATTTGAATCTCTAGCAGGGCTGTTATTGAGCTGGCTATAGACTGAACACTTTTTCTGTGCTAAATAGAGCTATTATGGGATAACGTTTGTGTGTTCAGTCATTTGGGGAATTGAGAAATTGATCATTGGCACATTCCAGAAACCACACAAGAAAGAATAACAAAAAACATCCATATCTGGCCAATGCACAGACGAAGAAAATGGAGACAGACAGCAAAGCATTACTCCTGTTTTGGGAGAAAGATATCAAAGAGAGCAACTGCAGCCTTAAAAGAGATGGGGAGAGGAAACACATGACAGTGCACGAGAGAGAACGAGAAAGAGAGTGAAAAAAGTGTGCACGATCTATGACTGGGTAATATAACCTGTCATCAACCCGACAATATTATCCCACCAGATCTACACCCCAATCACTACATACACAAACAACAACAGTGTAATCCCCACACCCCTACAACAAAGTCTCCAAACAAAGAATTTGTCTCTTGATGTCCAGGGTTGTGGTCTGTGCTTCCCCAAAACACTGATGCAGTAGTTTAGTGTGGCGGGCTTGCTTTAATCTGAGGGAGAGATTGTTTTGAAAGCTTCTAAATTCAAAAATCAGATACCAAAGAATTACATATTTTAATATGTTGTTTGCATTAAATTATTTGACTATGTTTGTAGCTGACATTGTGCTAAAGTTAAATGTGCTTAGCATTTGTTAGTCAATAATAAATAGAAACTTTAATAAATAATAATAATATTAATAATATTTTTATATTTAATATGATATACAGTATATATATATGTATTATAAAACAGACATTTATTTGATGTAATCTGAATTAAATATATATATATATATATATATATATATATATATATATATATATATAATCCAGTAATAATAATAATAATAATAAGCTAGGCCTATTCAGAGATCTTTTGTTTCGATATAAACAAAGGCTTAGTGGAAATTATAGTAGGTCTGAGTAGAAATTCTCACATTTATGAAACAATAAACACAATGATATGTTTTACACCCCAATGACTATAATCACCTGAAATTCGCTTACTCTTACTGTTATATAGCTCATCCTTTAGCTGATGCTTTTATCCAAATAACACCTATTACAGGAGGAATCCCCCGGAGCAACCTTGGGATAAGTGCCTTGGTTAAGTGACCAATGGTAGCTTATGGATCAGGTTTGAACTCTAGATCTGCTACGCTACATTTCTGTAACTGCTCTTGTTACATATTTCATAGGCCAAACTATTTTCTCCGAGCAGTTTCATAGTTCCTAGCAGGTTTACAATATGCAGTTCGTGCCAAGCTTCCATAATTACTATCTTCCAAACGTACACAACCAGACAAAGAAAATATACACCGAATGCTACCATGTTTGCAATTCTTCAGCTGTACGGACACACACACCACCTTCTCTCTCTAAACACTGCTAACTATAAAACGGTACAATGTTTAGCTAACAAAGAGAAGAGGAGGAAGCATTTTATATTAAAGCATGATTGTACACATGTTTTCTGGTTGCTTTCTTTGTGATCGCTGCCATGATTCAGAATGTTTCCACAAAACAATGTCCTGTGACAGTTCAGAAGACCCAAACAGACGACACTGCAGAACAACTGAGTGTGAGTCACTGAAGAAACATAACAAACAATTCGTCCAGAGGGGGTCGGCGTTGATCATTGCCAACTCCAAGCTGACTTGTGAAACTTAGAGACTGTTATGGGTAGAAATCAAAGGCTTGTCACCAAGTGTGTTTATGCAAGAGCTGCCTGTGCTCTAGTCAATCATGCAGGAGTGTTTTTCAGGCTCAAACATGAGATCTTATGAAAACCAGCTGAGGGAAACAAGAACGTTGACACAAAGGGAGCGATTCAGTGAAAATCCACCAAGGAGCTGCACCAGATTAGGTTTAGGTTCCTTAATGATCCTAAGAAGAGTTTTTTTCATGTTTGATGGCTGATAATTGTATAATGAAAGGAAAGAGAGACAGACGGGCAACATCTTCTCTACTGACTGTAATAAATGCCTCATAACTTTGCATGAACCTTTAAACTCTGCAATTAAACCAACTCACGAAATTCTTTCCTAGTTCCTCTAAGGGCCTGATCCAGGACAGTGTGGTGAAGCGTGATGTTGAGGAATGTATTGATTCTGGGTAAATAGCACTGTCAGAGTAACTGTTTGTTTCTATTTGGTGGTTTACTCTGGCCAAACATACTGGCCTCTGCAATGGGCAGAATTGCAGCGAGACCCAATGAGACCCGACCAGTGCTGAATTGTGGGTACTGAGCTGCATAATAGATGGGGACTGTGCCCATAAATTCTCAAAGAGCCAGTAAAAATTTCTTCAAATACCACCAGTTTAAAGACTAACTGAGGATATGTGTGCATGTGTGCGTGTGTATAATATTAGGTATCCGTTCACATAATGTGATGTGGTTTTTAAAACTGCATCCAGCCTTGTTGATTCATTAAAACGAAGAAAGAAAAATAGAATTTAACAAAGGATTGTTGTTACAGTGGATTAGACTGGAGGGAAATTATGCATGAAAAAATGTTACTGAAAGAAAACAGAATACAGCTTGTCTGATGCCTGTTAACTATTGAATGACTAAAAAGTACGCAATGCTAAAAACACACTGCTGAAGAATACACTTTTTATCCATCCTGATAGTAAAAAAAAAAAATCACAGAAATTTCTCAGAAATCAAAAGGAATAAAACAACATGGCAGTGTTCCACAACAAAATGAATCATAATAAATTGTTTGAGTAAAGGATTCGAATGACTCACTAATAAAGTGATTCACTCATCTAATCTGTAATTTGTTGCTACCTACAGGTTCATGAATGTTACCTGTACAATTATAATATAATATAATATAATATAATATAATTAATATTTTTCATCCTCTACTATCTGCCTTTCACAGGTACGTTTATTTAATTATTTAATTTAATTTAAAGATATTTAATTTAAAGTTATGTGTAGCCAATTTGAAGATATATGTGTGAAACAATCAACCCTTCTGAAACATTTTTCTACTTTTACCAATTAGGTGTCGCAGTGTTTGGCCTTTCCCCTATGTATTCTATTACAGTGACTCCTTCGCCAAATCACAAAATCCACAATCAAGAGGTCTGGACAGCTCTGGGAGTTGAGAGACAGGTCTAACATTCCCAAACTTGTGATGAAAAGAAATGGCATTATTTCCTTTATACTCGTTTTAAGGGGATGAACGAGCAGATAAAGTGATGACAACAATAAGAGGGATAGAGAGAGACAAATTAGATAGAAAAAGGCTTCAGAGACAAATGAGGAAATATCTTCCGCAGAGAAACAGGACATTGAGTGTTTTTTGCAAAAACAGATTAAAACCGTAACTATAGTATAAGAATAGAACACAACGAGAAAGATGATGCGGCTCTAATCATCACGTCCATTAAGATCTACAGTATCAACCTACTCTTGAACCCTGAAACGCAACCAACCCCTCTTTCAAACACAATCAGTAACTGTATAAACAGCACCGAACAATGAGTCTTAATTGGCTGTGACATCATATTTCCCCCTTTAGAGAGGTTACATGCTGAGGAGGCTGAGCAGAATCTCAGAATCTCATAAGAATAGCCATGAACACACACTATCAAGACTCCAATGCATAATAATAATAATAATGATGATAATTCGATAAAAACCTCACCATTCTGAATATCTTTCATATCTAAATGAAGACTGGACATCAGAATCCCCACCGCCTGAGAACGTTTGTTACTCAGCAGCTTGACAACCTGAGAGAAAGAGAGAGAGAGAGAGAGAGAGAGAGAGAGAGAAGCTATATTTTGTTACTGTTATAAAACAGCAGTCACTTTATACTATAAAAAAGATTCCACAATTATTTCAACACAAAAGTTTACCCTGAATATTATTGCTGGTGACAAAAATGCATAAACACAGTATTTCATCTGGCTGCCCTCATAAATTTAATAGCACGCAGAGGTACTTTGGCCTAATAAGGAAGCCAAAAACAAAGCCAAAGTATGAGTATTTATGACTGTTTCCTCATATGGTATTATGGAGAGGTCTTCGTCTCTCATTCTTTCATGCATAGCATCCACATATATCAAAATAACTTTACTTTCTCCAGTTTCTGGCTCTGCTAAAGAGCACCACAGTAATATACAGATGACAGACCTGTCTAGTCAAATTAAACCGAGTTAGATTTTGACACTTTCCGATGGCCCCTTCAAATCAGGCATTTTCAAATAAGTCTGAGTTGTGTGTGGATGCATGGGATACCTCACATAATCTGTCTTTTCATACTGCAAAAATAAAAAAAAACTTCTTTATTTTTGCCTTTTTTAATAAAAAAAAAAAAAGTAAAAATGTTTAATCAAAATACAAGATATTAAGTCTGTCCATTAAGTGCCATCGCAAACATATCGTCTTTCATGACCGCCTGTTAACAACACTCTTTTCTGAAAAAATTCTGATTGTTGGAAAGAATTTGGAGCCATGAAAACCTAAGACAGGCCACACTTGAAAGCGTGTGATGGCGGCCTATAGTGTGATCATCAGAAAGCCGCTGGATCTCATTATCTCCACGGGGCTCACGACCACTAAATACAGTGCGACTGCAGAGTGCTGTGCTACGTTAATGATGTGGGAAACACACTCATGCCTGTGATGAGTTGGATCTCAAACCAGACGCTTACCGACCAATGAGAATTGATTCCATACTCTAGCACCGTTTCGGTGGGAAGCGTGGATGTCGCTGTATGAGGGAGGATGGCGGTTCGGCGGTTGTACAGTAACTACCAGCTAAAGGACCAGATAACTACTGCCAAAGCAATAGGCCGTAAAATGAACATGATTCATAAAATTAACATGATTATGTGGGTTCAAATGGAGCTTCAGGCAGTTGTTTTTAATTTATACATCTATTTCACATGAATTATAAGGGCATTTGATTACATTAGCACTTTAATTTTGACTGATATGTGCAAACTGTAAGCCTAAAGCAACTGTTCTGTGAATAATGCTGAATAGATTATCTAATGCACACACACCCACCCACTCTCTCTTTCTCTTACACACACACACACATATAAAGTGTGGCACGACCACACTAGGCTGACTGGAGTCGCTGGGTTGGCTGGTGGTTTGAGGGTTGTGGGTTTTAACTCAATACAGACCCCCCCCCATTCCTCATATCTTACAGACCAGAGAGAGAAAGAGAGAGGGAGCAAACAGAAAACTTTCAAAAGTCTTAGAATTTCTCAATATTTACATGGTAAAACATCCAGCTTGTTATTTATCCTATTTGTAGACAATACCACTGTGTATTTTCAAAACGTGTTCATATTAAAACTTTTTTTCCTCCAGAGGTTGGTATTGCCATGGTACATGTCTGAAAAAAACATGGTATTACCATGGTAAATATCTGGAGAAAAATAAACATGGTATTATGATGGTAGACATACATATTTTTACTGTACATATAATACTGTTCAAAGTCTGGAGTATATAATATTTTTAAGTCTCTTATGTTTACAATTTAAAATAACTGTTTTTTTTTTATCTGTAAATATTTAAATTAATTTATTCCTGTGAAATTTCAGCAGCCATTACTCCAATTTTCAGTGTCATGTGATCCTTCAGAAATTATTCTAATATGCTGATTTGTTGCTCAAGAAATATTTATTATTATTATTATTATTCATGTTAAAAACAGTTACGCTGCTAAATATTTCTGTCGAAACGGTGATACTTTTTTTCAGAATTATTTGATGAATATAAGGTTTAAAAGAACAGCATTTATTTGAACATCAATATCTTTAATTTAACTTTTGGTAAATTTAATGCATCCTTCCTGAACTAAAGTATTCAATTCTTTAAAAAGAAATGACAAATCTCAAACTTATATTAAACTATAAACTATATATATACTATATACTGTCACATAACATATCTTTACATAATTCATAGTTGAAGAACACAGCTGCAGGACAATTAAATTTGTGTGATGCAGTTTGTAATCTGCTTGTTGTGTAGCTGTGGGTTGGTATCAGAAATCTGTTTGACTTCAGACGAAGGAACCACAAAACTCTCACCAGTGACTAATTTTCACACCACTACCAGAGAGGAAGAGAGAGAGCGAGATTAGCTTCAGATGTGGTAGATGTCTGGGTTGTTTCTGACGGTAAACAGTCTTATCAAAGAGTCTCATAGTCACACTTTGGTTAAGGGAACATTAAATAAAGCTTATACCATTTACTGAATGTCTGTAAGGCTCTGATTCACAAGCTGTGCTTGTGAAATTAGTGTTAATGGTTTTGTGTGTGGTGAGGTGGGAGCCTGGGCAGAGCTATCTTCAAGGGAAGACAACCGGGAATTTTGTCCTGGGAGCTGAGACGAGGGGGGCCTACTAAGTTCCACTATGGTATGGCCTACTTGTTGGGTCCATGAAAAGAGGTCCCACCCAAAAAATGTCCTGGGCCCAGTGTTTTTAATCAGTGGGAGTGTAGAAAAGTCCTCTTACCTGTTTGGCCTTCGATTTCGTTATGGTATCTGAGATAGGTTTCTTCTTTTCCTTGACTGCGCTTTTGGCAAACAGCTCCACAAATTCGTCAAAGTCTACTGATGGCTCTTGAACCTTTTCCCACACCAGGGCACTTTTGGCATCCCTATGAGCGAGGGAAATAAAAATATCAGTTTGCCTTATCATATGTGTGATCATAATCAAGCCTTGGCTGTATTTAAATAAGGTGAAACACAAGCATTCAGTATACACATGGCAAAAACATGTAGCATTCAATCAACGGGGCATGTGATTACTTTTTGGCAAGTAGCTGAATCCGTGTCCAGTAGAGAGGTTTCATGGGCCGTGGAGGCTCGATGACAGCCTTTAGGGGGACGGAGTCCTGAGTCATGCCAGGCGGCACCAATCCCATGAAGGGTGGAGGGGGAGCCAAGGGTGGTGGGGGCCCAAAACCAGGTGGAGGAGGTGGCGGTGGGGGTCCACAGCCAGGAGGTGGAGGAAGAGGGGGTGGAGGTCCACAGCCAGGAAGTGGAGGTGGAGGGGGTGGAGCCATGCCCACAGGTGCAAGCGGTGGAACAATACCTGGGAGAGGAGGTGGTGGAGGGGGCAGAGCCATACCTGGGAGTTGAGCTGGAAGGGGTGGAGCCATACATATGAGTGGAGGTTGTGGTGGGGAAGAGGCTGTACCCGAGAGTGGCGAATGGAGCGGGGCCATATCTGAAAGTGGAGGTGGAGGGGGTGGAGTCGTACCTGGGAAAGGCAGATGGAGTGGAGTCATATCTGGGAGTGGAGGTGGAGTAGGTGGAGGTATTGATGCATCTGGTTTTGAAGGTGTCGGTAAACCTGAAAAAACAGGAAACAGTGGTTGTGCAGGGGGACGGATTTCCTGTTTTCTTTGGCAGCTACAGGTATTGGGTAATCCCACTGGTGAAGTGGTGGTGTCACTTAATTTGGGAGTCTGTGATTGGTCTGATAAAGACACTGTAAATTTAAAGGCTTCCTCGACAGGCGAGGTCTGAATGGCTTTCACGTGGTGCAAAGCTCTTTGTTCATTTAGTTTAGTCTGTTTGAGGGTTTGATTAAAACCAACCACCTCTCGATCCCTCTTTCCAAACTTTGTTCCATCCAAAACGTTATTGTCTTTTTCCATAACTGATATTTTCACAAGCAATTCTTCAATTGTTCGCTCTAGCTCCTGAATTGAAATGGAAGTCCCTTCCGGAACGATTCCAGATTGCCCCGTGGATCCATCCTGTGGAGAGCAGGATACAGAAAAGAGAGACTTCACATCTTTAAAAAGAAACAGCAGCATGGAATGAAAAACACAGACACCTCCAGTCACATGCGATCGTACTAGAATGAGTTAGTGCCTTGTTTAAGCGGATGTTAGTTTCTCCTTAGAGACCCAGTTTTCTGAGGAATGGTATGAGTGAGTGTATGTTTGTGAGTAAGGGGCCGTGTTTCTTAATAACACAGACCAGGCACGCATGTGGCGTCCCACAAGTCAATAAAAGCACTTTGGCTGATCGGGAAAACGTAGCGGTGCTTCCTGGATGAAGGGAAGAGAGCGAACCCAGGGAAATGAATGAACCACCACAGCCAGCGTGTAAAAATCAGCACACAACACACAAGGGATGCACTTGGCGAACACACAAACATGGTGATAAACACACACACATAACATACAGAGATGAACTTCGTCACGCACACATACAATCTGGCAGCGAGGGTCAAGGAAGTCCAACAAGTCTAGACTCCAGAAGTTTTCTCTGAGGACTCCTAAAAGGCGAGCCGTAGAGTCTCTGGGAATGAAGAAGGAAGAGTTTGTGCCTTTCTATTACACAGCTTCAAACAGCTTCAAAGAGATTGTGTGGGTCTGTGTGAAGGGTTGGGGGGGGGGGCAGAGAACATATCACACACATGGAGTCTGGTTAAATGTTGGGCCCTGTCAGACTGACATGGGTTTGGGGGGGATGCTTTCATTCACAAAACCCTCTTCCACAGCCAGTGAGGTTTGGAACATTTTGGCTCCAGACCTCCAGGCCTCAGGAATTCTAGAGTCATTAGTAGCCAGAGAAGTTCCTTCATGCGATTTGATATGGTCACATGTGTACCAGGGCATAATATATGTTAAGTATTACAAGTATGACTGTAAAAAAAGACATATTCTGCAAAAAATAAAAATAAAAAATAATCACAAGAACTAGAGGGTAGTAAAGCCAGTTCCATTTGTGAAGGAATCTGCATTCCGAATCATATTAAAGAACATTCCTACTAGAAACATGAGGAATAAGCTGTAATATAAGGTGTTGCGTGTGTGCTTTGAACATTGGAATACAAGCGGTCATTTATCATCTCAGAATTCAAACATGGTGGATCTTAAAATGCAATGGCAGGCACAGCGTCTGCTGGACAGATGTTTAAATCAGGATAAGATGCTGTTAGGATGCTGTTTAGAGAGGGTCTCATAGCAACGCTAAAGAGACGTATGGCTTGTGAGGTGGTAAAATACTTTCTTAGCAATGTAAGGGTGTTGAACCTGATGGAGAATGATTTAAAACTAGCTAAGTGTTTACACTTACTAACATACACATTCATGGACGATAGAGAAAAGCAAATGCATGTTTGATTACACACAGGTCTTACAAAAATTTACTCTAGTACAGCAATGAAATGATATGGTAGTACCATGGTACTTAACATGGTAGTGAATCATTACAATATTCATACACCAAGGTTTTCACATTGTACTCCATGGTACTTCAAATAATGTCCAAAAAATTACCATGCCACCATGTCCAACAAACATCATAATACCTTATAAATGTCCAAAAACATAAAAAAAAAAAAAAACATTTATTCACATTTTTGGTTACCCTTATAAAAAGTACAGAGGTGGTAACATGGCACATTTATGTTATTGGATGAGATTGTAATACCAAGGTATTTTGGTATATACCATATTCATACACTATATTTTTAACATGGTACTCCAAGATACTTTAAACAAATACCGTGATTTTATCATATTACACTTCCAAAAACAAAATAGTAACATGCTACCATGTTCAAAAATATAATACCATCGAAATGTCTAAATCATGGCACTAGCATGGGAAGTTTTGGAACTTATTGTTACCCATATAAAAGGTACTAGGTTGTTGTCATGATACAGTGATGATACATTATTAGATAGTAATACTAGGGTACTTTGAAATCAACCATGCTGAAATTGATGTACAATGGTATTTACCTAGTACTTCATGATAGTACCAAGATGTTTAGTAAGTAGGATGATACTAACTTTGGACATAGTACCATGATAACACCATGTTTTTCTAAATGTAACATAGCAGTTCCATGGTTTTCTTTGAATTACCACATGGCAATCATTCAGTATCATGGTATATAACAAATATCATAATAATAGCAATAATGGCAGCACAATTCTTACTCTGGGCATATAAAACCATATTTGTTCACATACTCGCACCTGTGCATCGGTGGGGGTCAGACTCGGAGGCCACATTGTTTGGAGCCGCCCAGGTGTTCTGATCTCATTCTGTCCCATCGGAGCCCAGGTATACAGCTGATCCTTCTGTATGTGTGAAAGAAACAGAGAGCTGGCATTAAAACAGCTGATTATGGCAAAAAAAAATGTTTTAAATGGCATACAAGAACCTAAAATTAGCCGTCTGTTCCTGGGGCTGCTTTTCTGATTAGACAGCAAGAAAAATTTACAATTCTGTGGCAGCGCTGTGTGAAGGTTGACCTCTGCTGGCGGACTGAAAGAACTACAACACCACTGACCATAGCAGAGAGAATACATGGCATTTGTCTTGCAGACACTGCCAGCATGTTCACACATACATATTGACAAGCTGTTCTCGAGGCGGTCCATTCACATCAGTGGGGGTTTGCGTAAGCACGCAGTGAGCCTGTCATTCGGCCAAGATGTGTTGCAGTGTTGCACTGCATGACTGTACAACATTTAAAGGTAAACCTTACAAGCTGGATATAACAGGTTTGACTGTTATACAATACACATTGTCCTGGTTAATACATTATTGCAAATGAACAAAAATGACTATTTATGTACATGTGTGTACATGTAATATGCAAAAGTGTGTATGTCTGAGTGCAACTTATCTGTATATGTGTGTTTATACAGTGTGTTATACAGTATTTACATATACTGTGTTTTTGACTCAACCTGTCAATCATCAGTATGGCCCTATTCAAAACACCAACTCATGCCCTGACACACAAACATGGTTACAGGCTAATAAACATGCATTTATTACATCATACTTGTATGTTTGTGACAAATAGTTGAAATGATGAAATCTGTCTCTAGACAACAGTCAGATAGTCGGCAGGGTTGAATATTGGCAATAATGCTGTCATTATGCTGTCCTCTTGAAATCATCACCAGTGAAATCACAGTATTAAGTCATGCTCTGCCATCTAGCAGCATAATAGAGTTATTGTGAAGTTATTTCAGTCACTGAGCAGCAGTGTGTGTTAAAGGGATAGTTCACCCAGAATTGAAGATTCTTCTGTCATCATTTACTCACAAATGATGTCTTTTGAAACCTGTCTGAATGTCCAAGCTGCTCTTTGCCATACAATGAAACTGAACGGTAATTGCGAGATTTAAATTCAACTTAAATTGTAGTCTGTTCCTCACACAAAGATATCGTATGACTTCAAAAGACTTGGAATAAAGTGGACAGGTTAAATAGACTATTTTAATGATGGCTTTATTGTGCTGTTTGTCCTTTTTTAAGCTTGATAGCCCCGGTTACCATCAACTTTCATTATATTGAAGAAAGCAGCATGAACATTTTGCAAACCTTCAGTTTTTGTGTTCCACAGAAGAAATAAAGTAATATGAATTTGGAACAGTATGTGAATAATGACAGATTTTTTATTTTTTCATGAACTTTTATATAAACAGCTCTAAATGGAGCAGTTTCAGCTGGAGCTCAATTGTGATCCACTTGGATTGCGTGTCTTGAGAGTATTTCACCATAACATAATTGAAAAGGTGTACAACATGCCAGAACAAAACAGATCATAAAATATTGAAAGGGGTTCCATTATGTGGAACAGGAGAAATTAAAACATGATGACTGCTGATTAGATGAGGGTCAAGAGAAACACTTGTCTGAACAGATTCAGATAAATAAAATTGCTCTAGGATAAGAATACTAAAATAAAAAGTGGTGATTAAACTAATTACCAGAAGAGTGTGTTTGTGAATTTAAGAGTCTTTGGAATAATACTTTTGAACAGAATGATATTTTTACTTCATTAAAATTTTGTGAACGATGCTTAATGAGAAATATATACAGTATGTTCCCTTCCCGAGGGAACTTCGAACTGCGTCCTCTAGGGGTCCCTATGGGGAACGCCTTCGGCGAGACCGGTGTCTGAAGCATACATCTAAACACGACAATGATATTGGCCGGCGACAGCCTATGACGTCATTACCGGCGCGACCACAGTATAAAAGGGTGCCGGGAGAACACGTCATCCTCTTCTTCGTCTTCAAGGACTGTTTGTTTGAAGTGCATACTGGTAAGAACGCGGTTCTTTTTGTTACTAATATGGCGAGCACTAGCACTAGCAAGACGTTTAAGAAGTGTGTGGATCTGTGTCCGCATTATTTTACACCCGATGACACACACAATCTTTGCGTCGTTTGTTTGGGCGAGGAGCACGCGCGTGACATCCTCGAGGGGGCGACATGCGTTAATTGTGAGCTTTTTCCCATGAGAAAGCTCTGCTCTCGTTTGGCCCTCTTTTCGAGGAAAGAGGGACAGCCATCGGTTCCTCGGGGCTCAGGACCTGCCGCTGCTGAGGCACGGAGGAAACTGAGCTCATGGGGTTCTCAAGTGGACCTGGCCGATGAATTGAAGAAGGGGCTTTCCCTTACTCGTTCATTGGTCACGGACGAGAGTGAGCTGCTGGAGGACGACGCTATTTCTCTGACGTCATCTGATCCAGCAGCTAGTGCTCTGCTGGCTCCCAGCCAGGAAGAGTATGAGGTGTTAGATGAGGACGAGGAAGTTGATACTGAGTCCTCTCAAACCTCCTGCCCTGCGTATGAGGAGCTACTTGAGGTTATGGAACGCGCCACGGCAAGGCTTGACTTGCCATGGAAGTGGACTAAGAGGGTGGTGTCTCGCGGCCGGCTCCAGCTCAGGTGAGCCTTCCATTTCTTCCTGATCTTCATGTGGAGATCGAGAAGACTTGGAAAAATCTGTTCTCTTCGCGTATCCACAGATTTCAGCAGACTAGTTATGCCAACATCGAAGGGAATGCGCGAAAGCAGATATGAGAGGGTGCCTCCCATTGAAGAGACGCCAGCCTGCTATCTCGCTATGGGAGAAACATCTTCTCTTAGGGCTCTCTCCTTGCCATCCAGACCCCTTCAAATAACATCTCGTCTGAATGGCAAGGCTTACACAGCAGCAGGTCAGGCTGCAGCTTCATTGCATACCATGGCAATTTTGCAAGCCTACCAGGCCGACCTGCTGAAAGACCTGGATAAAGGTCAGGGTCTTTCCCCTGATGAAGTGGCTGAGCTGCGCCGCACTACAGATCTCGCTCTCCGTGCCACCAAGCAGACCGCTACTGCCATAGGCAGATCTATGGCGGCTATGGGGGTAACGGAGAGACATCTGTGGGTGAACCTGGCTGACATCGGGAAGAAAGAGAGGGGCTTTCTCCTTGATGCGCCGGTTTCTCCTTGTGAACTTTTTGGCACTTGTCGAGAAGTTTAAGGAGGCGAAGGCACGTTCAGCTGCTTTTCAGTCCTTCATTCCATGAAGGCCCAGGTCTCAGCCCGAACAAAGGGGTCCTAGCCCGTCTTGGTCTAAGGACCAGAGACAGGTCCAGAAGGCTAGTGTCGCGACTGCGGGCAGGTCTAGAAGACGGCGCGAGTCAAGGGCTCAGAGGCAAGACCTGAGGGAGGTAATCCAGACGAGGCGTTCCCAACACTCTCGTCCGGATAAGGACAAACCTCCCCCTCTTAGGGTATTTACGTCTACCCTCGTCTTCCTCTCCCAGTTCCCCTGTTAACCTTTCCTTTTCTAACATGTATGTTATACTATTTTCGTTCCTAGATGGAAGCATTTCTTTCCTCTTCCAGCAAGCCTCACTGAGGATGCATCACTTATGCTGACTGGCAGGATCCTGATGGCCTGTCAATCCCGTGCTGGCTGGACTCCAACTCCGAGTTGTCAGGCTTCCCCGGGAAGCCTTCTTGGTCATGATGTCCCCAGTATGGCGCTGCAACCTCAGGACCTGCGGGCCTTTGGGGTTTTTTCTCCCAGGTTGAGCTCATTTTGGAGGCACTGTCTCCTGTTATGCTCCCTGAGCTGCTCGGTCTTGCCCTGAGGGGCCTCATTAGACCTGAGCTTGGGTTGAGCCTGAGGGCTTGCCTCAGCCTGAGGGCCGGGAGCGCCGCTCTCGTAATTCCAACAGGTGATCACACCAAGTAGCTAGGCCTTTTTTGTGGCTTCCTTGGTCAATCATTTCTATGGTGAGGAGCCTGCAGCTCTCCCTATTGGAGCATTTAAGTCTCTATCTGCGTTCTGAGCATGGTGCTCCCCTCACTGCGGGAGGGTCATTCCAACCTGAATGGAACGTTTGTTTCTCCTCTCTGCGGAGAGTAGAGAATCTTGCTCCTGGGTTATTACCACCCTTTCTGACTTTGCGAGTCTCTCATATTGAGAGCTGGGCCTTCTGCCCCTCTAGTGCTCTAGGCGGAGCCTTCAGGTTGTTAGGCCTCTTGGTCTCCCTGCTGGGCTGCCTTCTTTGGTTGAGCCAGTATGCTCCCCCCGAATACAGCTCCCTATGTAGTGTCTGAGTTCTCCTCTTGTCTGATGAGTGAGTTCTCCACTTTCTGGAGTTTCCTGGAGCAGCTGTGTTTGAGGCCTATGTTCTTCAGGGCTCTATTGAGTAGCATATCAGGAGTGAGCTCCTGGAGCTTTGTTGAGTAGCTAGCAGGTCGTTAGGCTTTCTGCCTCCCTGTTAATCTACTCTTGGAAGATGATTAGACTCTTTTCGCCTCCCTGTTTTTGCTGCTTTTATGGTTGAGACTGGCAGTGCCTCCTTCTTTCGAGTGTCGCTTATGAGCACATTGCTTCCAATTGAGTGTCTGTGTGTCTCTCCCGCTCCCGGGAGCTGGGTGAGTTCTCCGCTTAGAGCCTAGTCTATTCATTTTATGTTAAGTGCAAACGCTAGTTCTCTGTGCACTTCTTTAAATTCCATAATCATGGCTGGGCCTTTGCACACCTTTCTAAAATCCTTTATGGTAAGGGTGACGCGATGCTGCCTCGTCCCCTTTCTCTGAGTTGATTCAGGCCCCGGATCCTTACTTGGGCCTCACTCTTCTGATGTATCTCTGATGATACTAGTATGGTTGAGCTTGGTAGTGCTCCCCTTTCCCGGAAAAAAAGGAGGGTTTTTTATAGGGCTGTCATCGTTAACGCGTTAACGCATGCGATTAATTTTACAATCCTTAACGCGTTAAAATAATTTTACGCAATTAACGCAAAATTACTGAAGCACAATTTCTATTCTAACCCTTTAACCCAATTTTGCTACTCTGCTTGCGATTAGATCATTTTAATCTGCTAAACTCCAGGAAAGTTGATCCAGGAAGCGAATGCATTCAAACAATCCGTCGAAAACAGTGCTAATATAAAGGAAACCAGGCTGCTGTGTCTGTGTTGCTATGCTGTGCTATGTTGCTGTGTTTAGTTATACGGAATGGATCTGTGTACTGTAGTAGATATATGCAGTCAGCAGGCGGTTGGTTTAGTTTTTTTCCTTCAAACTTTTGGTTTACTTTGCTGGATATAGCAAATGATGACAAAATAAACATTTGAAACAAGATAAATGGTCTATGCTTAATTTCATGAAGTGTGCGATTAATCGCGATTAATCACAGAAACAGGATGCGATTAATCAGATTAAAAATTTTAATCGATTGACAGCCCTAGTTTTTTATGAGCACGCTGCTCCCTCCTAGCGTCTGTATTATAGCCTTATAGGTTGTTGGGCCATTTCTGCCTCCCTATTAGATTGAGCGTGGTGGTACTCCCCTTCCCTTGAGGGATGACTGGAAGCATGTAGTTCCCACGCCTTTTTTATTTGCAGGTGCTAGGCTGAATACCCTGCTACTTGTGAGCAGTCTTAGTCAGGAGGTAGTCTCTGTGTGACAGGCCAGGATATGGGTTTGTCAGCCGATACTCAGCGTTATCCCCTTAGAAGAATCCTTTTTATTTTTGATTCCAGGCCTTGAGCTTTGCCCTGGGTTTTATACAAGCCAGCCCTTACAGGTAAGTTTGGTGCACAGTTCAGGCCTTTGGCCGTAGGGGGTTATGACACTGACAGCCGTCAAACGTCCTAGGGGCAGCGCCTTTGACTTGGTTGAGTTGGTACTTGGTGCTTGCCTTGGTATTGGCATGCACTCCCCTCAGCATGGCAGCGTGGGTATACCATTCCCCATAGCGACCCCTAGAGGACGCAGTTCGAAGTTCCCTCGGAAGGGAACGTCTCAGGTTACGTATGTAACCATGGTTCCCTGAAAAGGGAACGAGACACTGCGTCCTCTAGTCTTCTCGCCATGCTTCAGATGTAAGCTTCAGATGAAGAAGCGGATGACGTGTTCTCCCGGCGCCCTTTTATACTGTGGTCACGCCGGTAATGACGTCATAGGCTATCGCCGGCCAATATCATTGTCATGTTTAGATGTATGCTTCAGACACCGGTCTCGCCGAAGGCGTTCCCCATAGCGACCCCTAGAGCACGCAGTGTCTCGTTCCCTTCTCAGGGAACCATGGTTACATACGTAACCTGAGACGTTCCTTCTGCAGATAATTATTAATACAAAACCACCTCATTTACATTCTCATTTACACAATGAAATGAAGAGGTCTAATTTCCACTGCCATTAAGAAACATTAAGATTTATTTGGCTGCCAGCCTGACAGGCCTGAATAGCTTGAGTCAAACACTGAAGACAATGATATTGTTTTTGCTCACAGACTTATTGTAACTAAAGAGATTCCAATGACATATAGATAAGTGACAACAAGATATAGAAAATATTTTTAAAAATATAGGAATAAAATACACAAATAGACATTTGGATAGAAACAGATAATGAATCTGATCTTTCTACATACAGAGATGAACACAAAGATGAAGCAGCAACAGAGGGCATGTGACCCATCTTACGTAACGTGGTGTGTGTATGTGTGTGATGACATAGAAAGGGGGAAGGGAAAGGCGCAGAAGCAGTGTTAAATGTTTATCTGTTCACAAATCTGCTTTGGCTGGCGAAGCAAAAGAGAAAAAGAGAAAGAGTCCTTCTATTCAGGTCACATCAGGTGGCCAAGGACAAAAACATGAAAACATTGTTGCATGTTTTAGCAGATCACTCTAACATTACAACATGCCTTGTTTGTTGTAGCAGAATAAATCTTTCCCTCAGTCTCCATCTCAAAATCTCACTATTTTCTCATGCATGAGATACATAATGTGCATCTCTTCCTCGGTCTCAAACAACGGCACAAAGTTACTCGGATGAGCTCATCTCAAATCTGCTTGGGCAGAATCAACTCTGTGGGTTGTTCAACGAAGTGATATCAAAAGTGTGAAATCTGGCACGTTTTAGTAACACTCATCAACAGCTTTTCTGTTTCTTCCTCGCGCAATTTAGTGCTGAGCTCAAAGACGAAACCTGCGCTGAATGATATATGGATTCAAATTTTCAGCATTATAACCAGGAAGGATACATCTGCATGTCTGCTAGAGAATGGTATGTTCAATCATAGAGAATAATTTATTTTGAAACCTAAACAAACATTTAAAATTGAATTTAGTCAGTTTCAACAATTGGAAAACTCTTTGGTCTAAAAAGACATCTGGTACATCTGAAAACTGCATTTCAATGTGGTTTATGTTTCATAACAGAAAGTTCAAGATCCCATGACTGGTGTCATCTCATGCAAACTTCAGCATGTTATCTGGAATCTTAAGGGTAACCAAACAATTGCTGGTAGCCATTAACTTCCAAAGCCAATGGCTACCAGCAAATGTTTGGTTACCAGCATTCTTAAAAACGTCTTCTTTCGTGTTCAACAGAAGAAAGAAATTCATATTGGTTCGGAACAAAATGAGGATGAGTAAATGATGACAGAATGATCATTTTTGGGTGAACTATCCCTATATAAGATAATTTAGTGTCCAAAACTAAAATTTCTCAGATGCTTTAATAAAAAAATATGATTTTGTGAAATTGTGCATGATAAAATATGAAAGGGTGTCCTTATAAAGCGACAGACAAGAATTGGATGGTCATACATTGAAAATGGGCTTATCTGTAACATCACTTCCTGTGGGTGGTTCCCTGATGCAGTCACTGAATGGCTGTAAAATCCCCAAAGCAAGAATACGGGAACAGAATCTCTCAACATCCTGTGCAGCACTGCCATCTTCAGAACAACCCCACTGTACAAAGCATCTCTCAAACAGAGAGAGACCTGTAAGAGAGTGAAATTGAAAAGATTCAAACTCAAAGCAATATAGAAGGTGAAAATACTGAATTTGTATGTGACTGCTAAGGTCTTCTGTGTTACAGTATGTATTAAATAAATTTTTTGTCACTGACCCTGACTGAGTGATGCTTCGATCCAGAAAACAAATGAAGTGGAAATTGAGGAGCTTTTGTCTTCATAATTAATTTCACATCTGAATCAAGTAGGGGCTTTTCATCTGGTAAACTGATGCATATGTGTGTGCACGTTTCTGAATGGAATATTTCTCCACCCCAAGCACGAACTACTCTTGAACAACTTCTTTCTCATTTACCAACTGGACACAAATTCAATAGCTCATCCTGGAGTCTTCCATCAAGGCCTGGTAAATAGGCTGATTTCTGTGTAACATCAATAATAAAAAAAAAACTCTATTTCTACAAAACATGACTCTCATTTTACTGTTACATACTCTGTCATGTACTGTCTGAATTTGGGTGTAAAATGACTGATAAATAGCTTGATGCTTGCTCAGCTCTTAGCTCTCTTAGATTTTTATCACTTGACCTAGAAATAAAGTTAGCAGCCTGATAATGCTTTCAGGAATAACAAGTTGTTGAATTTGATCAAGTTTTTAGGTTCAAATATTAAACATTCAAGTAAATGGGTGCACTATATAAAAACAGCATGCAAATAGCTTGATGCGAATCAATATGTTGAGGTGTCAGTTTATACAGGAAGTTGTTTGTAATACACAGCAACTTTAGTGTTAATCAAAAACAACTACTATATAGCTACATGTACTATTATTTTAGTATAATATGCAGAGCACAAATGTGCCTTTGAGTTTCCAAGACATTTAACCTTTGGCTGAATAAGCATTTGATGCTTCAGTGTCTTCAAGGCTTTGTAAACACATTCAGATATGGATGCAAGCTTTTTGTATCTATGCAGGACGTTAAAACAGTACAAAATTAAAAAATAGCTCCCCCCCCCCCAC
>NW_015654491.1:459996-469235 GCF_001515625.1 Sinocyclocheilus rhinocerous
ATAGTGTCCATACTGCTTTTTAAAAAAATCTTTTTATATTCCTTTGTGTCTGATTTGTCCTGCTGTAACCTTCATTGTCAAGAGCGGTCACTATGCATAAACCACTTAAAAACAGTGTGTGTACTTTTATATGAGTGTGTGTTTGAGTGACTTCCTGTGGCACTCTGACTCAATGAGGTAGAAGCCAGAGCTTTATAACCAGTAGCTAACGTGCATCTGTGTGTGTTTCTTTGTGTGTATGTGTGTAGTATGCATATCTGAGAGAAGTTTTTTGACTGCTCACTGAACCTTGAGGGAAGTGAACCAGAATAAAGAACAATAAAAGAAGAAAAGGGATTTATGTCACATCTTGGCAACCAACTCTTATGACATGGAATTACACATCTTAAACTTTCATGGAATCAGTCTTTTGAAAATACAAACTTCTGTGATTTTGCCAAGTATGTGTCACCAAGATAGGTTCCAGCATCTTTTTGTTGGTCTGGACATCAGGTCTCTTTGACTAGGAGTGTGAACATTGATATCAAATCAATCAAAACACACACTGACTTACCTGAAAACATATTTGGAAAGGCAGATGATGTTTGTCTGGATCTGAGGGTCTGGAAGCCACAATCAAAAAGCTCTGATTGACCATGCATGGCTTCACACCATTCATCATGGCAGCACACCGGACCTGCAATGCTACAGGACCGTTGTCTCTGTGCTCTCCAGCTTCTTGCTCTGTATGACCCCTGACCTGAGCCTAACTCTAAGCCGACCCTACGAGGACACATAGGGCTTGGGGAAGGAGTGGTCAATGGAGATATTATGGGCGAAGTGAGCTGTCTGGTGGTTGTTTTGACATAAGAAGTGTGTATTGTTGGATAAGGTTTAACCCCAAGGTTTGCACTGGAAGCTCTACGTGGTTGTGACCCCGAGCCTAAAAAGTTCTCAGATGACCACTGTGTAATGGATGCAGCACTGCTTTTCCTTCTCTGTTGGTTGGAATACTCTCGTTCTACCATTTCTACACCACTATCACCCTCTACGTTCAGCTCTACGCTACTAATGCTCTTCTGTGGGACAAAAATGACACGGCTGATTTTGGACATTGAGCTGGTCTGATTTCCTGAATTGAGACCAACTTCTAGGCTTTGAGTCAGGCTACTGCTACCATAATGACAGTCTTCAAGAGGAGACAATAGAGATGAACTCTCCAGGATCTCCTCGGCACTCTCATAGGAGGTGGATGTTGCTGTAGTATTCTGAAAACTATTGTTACTGGTTGATTTGGTAACAGCTATGGTATCCTGGACACTACTTGTCTCAGTGATATTATCCTGAATGCTATAGTCAGTCACTTTGCCACCTGATTCTACCTTTAGTGCTGTTGAAATCACCCCTTCTACTGTATCCCCACTACATTTAAGATTTTGTTCTTTGCTGTCAAATGCAGATACACCTTCAGCCTTCTCTGGTTCACCCATACAAGCAAGGTGACTACTAGTAAGACTCAGAGTGACCTTAGTCTGGCCTCCGGACCCTACTTGTCCTTCCCTGTCCGCAGCACTACAGTTTTGCCCCTCAAAAACTCCCTCCATCTGCTGCTGTTGTCTGATAGTCCTCTGGATATCTGACAGCAGATCTTGATTCTCGGTGGCTGAGTGGTAGCTGTAGAGGTCTGTATCTGACCCTGATCCCTCAGTCTCTCTCTCAGCATCGTCTTCTGTCATGTCCAGGGTTGACTGCCTGCTTTCGGCCATGAGTTGCTTACTGTCAGGCTTGAGTCCCTCCAGCTCGTCACCCGATATTCCACCATTGCTGCTGCCATTAGCATCCATGCTCTTAATCCTAATCCCACCGTCCAGTACATCCTCTTTGGACAACCTTTTCCGGGAGAGGCCCTTTCTGATACGGATGTTGGAAAATACAGAACCTTTGGAACCCTCTGATTTGGATTTCTTTTTGCCTGAGTCACCTGACAATTTACTTTGTTTAATCTTCTTGAGGTGTTCATGGTCTCGGTCCTCAGTGCTCGCCCCATTGCCAGCACCTGCCACTCCTGTCGTGACAGTGGGCTTCTTCTGCTTGGCCTCCTGGTTTCCCATATTCTTCAGAAGGCGAACGCCTTTAGCGATCAAGCCATGCTGGGAATGTGTGTGATAGAACTGACTTTCTCGTTCTCTGTGCTGCTCTCTCTTCTCTCCTCTCTCCGCTCCCTTGCACTTTCTCCACCTCCCTCTCTAATCCCTCTCTCTCTCTCTTCACCGCGGACAGCAGCTGCTGTGATGATGCAGGCTGTGACGCCGTAGCCGAGGACTGTCTGAGAGACAGCTCCCCCTGCCTCCCAATCTCTTTCACTTTCTCTTGCTCATCTGTTTGCCCCACCAGGTCGCATAATGGGCTGCTGGAGGAGCGGACCAAATGAGCATGTGCAGTGTGGCCCTGTGAGGGTGAGGACAGCTGTTGCTTCTGATGTAATTCTGATTGTTGTTGCTGGCGTAATAACTGTTGCTGCTGTCTTCTGATGAGATTTGTCAGGCTGCTCTTCCTCCGTTCTTTCACTCTCTCTCTGAAGGGAGAGGAGTGGAAACTCGCTCACAGGACAGGTAACTGCATCTCTATCATCTGAATGGTTTGCATCTTGATTCTTGCTAAACTGACCTGAGAGGAGGACACAAATTGATCATAACGGAGTTAAATAAAAAACAGAATTGAGAGCAGAATTATTTTACATTACATATATTATTGCATCACACCCCAAAAAGTAACTAAACAACACAGCTCCCCCTGCCTCCCAATCTCTTTCACTTTCTCTTGCTCATCTGTTTGCCCCACCAGGTCGCATAATGGGCTGCTGGAGGAGCGGACCAAATGAGCATGTGCAGTGTGGCCCTGTGAGGGTGAGGACAGCTGTTGCTTCTGATGTAATTCTGATTGTTGTTGCTGGCGTAATAACTGTTGCTGCTGTCTTCTGATGAGATTTGTCAGGCTGCTCTTCCTCCGTTCTTTCACTCTCTCTCTGAAGGGAGAGGAGTGGAAACTCGCTCACAGGACAGGTAACTGCATCTCTATCATCTGAATGGTTTGCATCTTGATTCTTGCTAAACTGACCTGAGAGGAGGACACAAATTGATCATAACGGAGTTAAATAAAAAACAGAATTGAGAGCAGAATTATTTTACATTACATATATTATTGCATCACACCCCAAAAAGTAACTAAACAACATTTGTGTTGGCCTCTTGAATTAGGCTATTGATTTAAGGAACAGTCGTCATTTTGTACGCACTCCACTCCAAACTTCATTTCAATATTTGATTTAGTTTATTAAACGTAATCGTTTTGTTTCCTATTCCCTGGCGCTATATGGTGATGCATACGTAACTAAAACCCGACAGGTGGACAACATCCCCCCCAAAAATTCATAAATACAAACATAAATGTACACATAATACAAATAATAATAATAAACAAATGTAAATCATGACAAATAAATGGTTGCTACAACATTCGTTTTTATGGACTGCAAGAACTTATTTACCTTTTCTGTTTGTTTTGCATTAGGAAAGTAAATTAAGTAAAGTGTTACTTGCTACTTCCAAAAAGAACATTAAGTACTGGTTATAAATCACCACTCAGAACACTGGTCAATCCTTGCTTTACATGAACAAAATCAACATAAATGTGGAAATGAAAGTAATATAAATTTAGATGTGATTGAATCATTTAATTTCAAAACCTCATACATTTAGCATTTATTTTATATGATAAAAAAATAAGATTATTTTGTATCCCTTTTCTATCCAATCCATGTAATTGTGCACATGGACTATCTGAAAATAGCACGGGAATTTCATAAGTGTGTGTGTGTGTGTGATGGACACAGTGTGCCAACGCAGCATCATGTGAGCTTACAGACTGATCTCAAAAACTGTGGCCAGCAGGCCTGAAATCAGAGTTATCCTCCAGCCTTGTGGCATCAGACACATCCCCGTGAGCTTTCAACAGATTTATACAATATTCATTTTAATCCAGTACACAGACATCTATGCCTACAGAAATTTGACTTTTTATATCAATAAAATATTAATACTAAACAAAATTACAGAAATCATAGAGTTAAGTCCATGGAAGAGCAGAAAAATTCAAAATAACTAGAAAATATTGCTGCATTCATTTAGTAAAAACTTCAGCATGATCTTCACTACAAATGAAATGTTTTGCTCAAGGCATGAAACTGTTGCTGTCTTGTCACATACTGATACATCTCTCTATTCCTCACATCATTTACTGCTATATGATTAATCTAGTCTAGAAGGTCACTGCTAATCCGAATTGATCTGACCTGGATCAAGAATGACCAGGAGACCTGTCTAACAAGACAGAAATGCATACAGAGAGAAATACAAAAAGAAAACACATACTTGCCTGGATGAAGTCTCTAGTAAACTGAGGGAACAAGTAAATGTTTGTGACATTTGCTGGGCTGCTCCTCTTCCTCGATCACATGAATACTGTCATCACATGGCTTCTCTTCCTGTTACATGCCGCCAGTAGCAATTGGTGCATCTACTTTCATAAACACAGTGTTAGGGCTTTATAACTTGACTTAAAGGTCCCATATTGTCAAAACTGAAATTTCCTGGCTTTTTTTCATGATAACTGAGGTCTAGGTGCTATGTAACTACCATATAAGTTTCAAAACAGTCAGTCCACAGTCAAATGCACACAGCCTGCTTAAAGTTCTAGCTATTTTTCACGAACCGTTGTGACTTCCGTAAAAAGTTGATGTCAGAACTACACAGTTACCGCCTTCAGTCACCACCCCGAGCACTGCCCACCGTCCCACTCTCCTTTTGCCAAACCCCCAGACAACATCGCGTCCATGCTTTTGCTGAGCAACGGCAACACGGAAACATGTCGATAAGGTTAACTTTAACCACGAAACCAGATCGGCTGACCTGTAACGTTACACTCTCACTCAAAGGATGGACTATCTGACAGGATTGTTACTATGAGGTGGATCACATCTAACGTGTATAGTAAAGACAAACTCACCGTGTCTATCTAGTCATGATGAAGATGTTTATACATTTCAATTTCAGCAGGCAACTATTTTTACAGCTACATTATTGTTCCAGCCACAATTAATCACAACAATGTATATACAATTACAAATGATTATATATAAATTGTCAGTTTGTTGTTTTATACACATGCACAGACATTATTTCATACACGACATAGTCGTGAGATGCAAGAAACATAGACATATGGCAAGAAATCCCATAACAACAAAAGACAATACTTTATTGAACCTTTTCTGATAAGAAGTGTGCGCTGCAAACGCGAGCATTTTTGACGATCGTTTCTGTCCAGTCTGCTCGTTTTATCGCGTTTAACCACAGCTGTCGTCGTTTTTTTTTTGTCTGGCAGTGGCAGCAGATATGCGATCAAATTTCTAATTTGAGGCTGTATTATGTCGATTCTGGCACCCAACATCACAACAAGATGATATTTTAAGCTCCTTATGTAGCCGAATCTGCGCTGGTTTGAATGGGCTGCCTCCAGTTTCCCCTTTGTTTTGCTGTCTCCAGCTAGCCCTGTGACATTGGCTGACCCTAGTTACCTGTGGATGGCCTGGCCATGCCTCACTCAGAAAACAACAGGCCAGTCAGAAGAGAGGCTCATGAATATTAATTAGACAGGCCAAAATCGACCTGTTCTCAGCAGAGCTCCTGAGAAAGGAGCTGTAAAAATATATTGAGATGGTTTTTGGTACTTATACCGCAAATATATATTCTTAAGGACATCAAAACCTAAAATAAAACTCCAGAAAGGTGTAAAATATGGGACCTTTAAAACAAACCAACAAACAAGTTTCCACAAACGTGTATTTAAAAATTACTTTTATTTTGAGAAACAATCTGAGGATTAAAAATACATTTTGCACTGGGCTGTATTTTTTGTAACATTCAAACAGTTATCACAAATCTGACATAAACTCTATCATTAAACTTTGACTTGTACACAGCCAACCTGGAACAAAACGAGAGCACAGCCACAAACAACACACCGCACAGAAGCTCAATTTTAACTTTGATCTTACAAGGCCTTACAAAACATACAGCCTTTTTTGCAATGTAAAACATATTAAAAAATTACTGTTTCTTTACTCTAATACAAATGGTGGGTAAGTTACAAATCAGTTTAACAACGTTGTTTGCACTGCGCTCCTGCGTTACTTGATCTTTTTATTTTGGTGCGTCAATCTGTTGAGTTACTTAGTATAAGAAATTATGATCTGCACTCACGAGAACAATCTTCTTTTTTCTTTTATTTTACATTCATTACTGATGGGAAAAGACACAAACGTTTCGGCTCAAAGCCTTCCTCAGTGGTAAAGCAATTCAATCCCTCCACCCACTTTTCAAATCACTAATTATATTGACGTCAACATTAATTAGCCAATGTTCAATTACCACAATCATTAAATAATTTCCACTTAAACCCTGGACAATTTACATATATATATCCAACACAACACGTCACATCCACTAGTACACCTCACAATATACCCGTGACTAAAACAATAGTTGTTTAGGATCACATATTTATCACCATTATACAAACTTATAGTTTATCCTATCAATCATCAATATCTACTCCACCAATTAACTTTAAATTGTATAACAATGGAAAATTCAATAATTAAGAACATCAGAAATACATCGTCATAAACAATCATTGTTTTTCACACTGTAAATACTCAATTTATTATATAAAATATTAAAAATGAATACGTTCAACCATAGTTCATTAAAGAAAGACAGAAAGATCTAATTCCTCATTCATACCATTTGGGTTCAGTGATTTAAGTTTATGAATCCAAAATGCTTCTCGTTTCAATAGTTCTTTATTTATATTACCTCCTCTACGTGACCCAAAAACTTCCTCCATTCCTATACATTCCAATTGCTTGATGTCATGTCCCAATTCGTTAAAATGTCTCGCTACTGGAGAGGTTATGTCTTGTCGTCGTATACTAGATTTATGTTCATTAATTCTTAATTTCAACTGACGCAAAGATTTTCCTATATATATCTTTTGACAGGGACATTTTAACATATAGATCACATTACGAGTTGAACAGGTAATACAAGATGTGATTTTAAAACATTTCCGTGTTACTGGACATATAAACTCTTTACACTTGACCAAATTCTTGCAAGCGGCACAGTTTCTACACGGGAAACAGCCTTGTATATAAGCAGACTTTTTCCTCCTTACTACATCCGAGTTTACCATCATATCTGACAGATTTCGTAAAGAGTTTATATGTCCAGTCCAGTTTATATGTCTTTCTTTAATGAACTATGGTTGGTCGTATTCATTTTTAATATTCTATATAATAAATTGAGTATTTACAGTGTGAAAAACAATGATTGTTTATGACGATGTATTTCTGATGTTCTTAATTATTGAATTTTCCATTGTTATACAATTTAAAGTTAATTGGATGCTTTACACACTGAGGAAGGCTTTGAGCCGAAACGTTTATGTCTTTTCCCATCAGTAATGAATGTAAAATAAAAGAAAAAAAGAAGATTGTTCTCGTGAGTGCGGATCATAATTTCCTATACTAAGTTACAAATCAGGCAATTATTATTTCCTCAAAACACTAGGGTTGGAACTGAATGGCAAGTGTAAAATTTGTGTCATTTCCAATCAAGCTTTAATTTTTGTAAAGAATGTTATTTAATAGTGTGTTTTTAGGATACATAAAATGCTATGAAATTAGCTTTAGCATGAAAAAGGATTCCATAGATTGGATTCCATAAATGTTTAAAATGTAATTTCCATTACAGAATGTTATTAAACTTAATTAATGTTATTAAAAACATAATTTGAGATGTGATAGAAATTACACTGTTTACATGACATGACGTTTCAGTAATATGACAATGCATGTATTGTAAGTCCACTGCTAGACATAGTTAGTGGGCAAATTGAATAAACTGAGTGTAAAAAGTGTGTTTTAAGATATTTTATTTTCTCCACAGTGCCAAAGGAGCCCACAGTTAAAGAAACACACGTTTGATTGATAGGTCTGTATTCTGTGTGCTCCTTATCAAGCAAGTCTGCAGCTACTTTAGGCAACTAATTTGGCTTATGTTAAAATCTGTCATTCCCAAATGTGTTGGTGACAGAGCAAACAGTTTGGTTGCAAATGGAATTACATTCCAACACACTAATGTCAAAATCTGAAAGTCCATTAAACAGTTAAAAACATTCTTTAGGTTTCATAAATGATTTCACAGCTAGCCCAGTTTATTCAGTGCACAATCTCAAAGTCCAAACATAAGGCATTCCAAGCATATACAAACATGTTCAATGTGCACTGAAAACCTACATAACAGCTATTAAAATACTTAGTGCTGGGCGGTATGACCAAAAATTTATATCACGGTATTTTTAAAAATTATACCGGTTTCACTGTACATGACGGTATTTTTTTTCCCATGCATGACCGGGTGTTAACCATATTTTCTACTGATTGAGAGAGAAAATACTGCAGTATATTGACTTAGAATGCCCTAGTGTACTGTCATGATGAGTGAATATTGTCAAAAAATACCACACTAAATAGTGACTAAACACGACCCCTTTTAATACATGTTAACCAGGAGTCACTCTCATTTATAATCGCGGCATCGTCTGATAAAATCAACATGCATCTACACTAGAGAGCGGCTATGCGGTTGTTTTGGCTATATTACTTTTTTGTCTCATGCAGCGCACTGCCTGCGTCTGAGTAACAAACTAAAAAAAACAACAAACAAAAAAGTGCATGTGATATTAACAGACGAACTACGCTCATATTTATAATTCCAAACAATCAGTAAGCGACAGGTGCTAGGAAACGCTGTTTTGTACTCATTTATTGACGTGTCGGCTGCGGTGCGGCCAACTGAATGCGCTGCTTCTCTATCGCTCACTGCACAGAACAGACGCCGAAAGAGGTGACACTTCTCCGGGAAAGTCAGACCTTGCGTTTGCGGGACAGCACTGGCGAAATCTTCCAACAGAACCATAGCTAAGGTTTATCCAAAAAAGTCGCTAGGTTTGTCAGTATGAATATTCTATGGAAAAAAAGCCGCTAAAAGGGTCTGAAAGTTGCTAAATCTAGTGCTAAGTCGGCGCTCGTGTGTGTGTGAGACGCGGGAGCTGATGGCAGGGGGCAGTGGATATTT
>NW_015654491.1:469892-499281 GCF_001515625.1 Sinocyclocheilus rhinocerous
CACATTCTATTAGTTCTACAGCTTCAGTTTCGGAACTTTCACGCTTAGTAACACATACAGCTGTTCCCTCACCACAGTGCAACAGTGAAAAGGGACCCCTTTCAAACAGTGTCGCGTTCCGAACGTTGTTTAAGCGACATTGCTGTATTTTAAAAATTCATATCATAACAAAAAGTAAACACCGGTATTCGGTATAAACCGGTATACCGCCCAGCACTAACTTGTAACAAAACAAATGTAAACAACCACGCTTTATACAAGAGCGGCTTACGGAAGTGCTGTTTATGAATAACCAAAAATCTCAACAGGAGAGAAAAACCTATAAACTGTTCAACTGTGGCTCACATGTTGCAGAAGAACACTTACACTTACAGAGACAGCAAAGATACTGAACCTCTGTGTGGCACGCTTTCACAGAAATCAGCAAATTTCACTTACAAAAAGAAATATCTTCACTGTAAACACTGATATACCTCACCTAATTAAAAAATAATACCTTAGTTTCTGTTCACTGACAAGAATGAGATATTTAATATTCAACCCAAACAATTTTCAAACAATTAATTGAGAGTATCACATCCGATCAGCTCTCTGAGGTTCAAAATATACAGTCTCCACTTCCAATGTACTTTTTATGTCACTGCTGAACTCCTAAAAGTTGGCACTGCAGATTTAGTAAAAGGCATATAAAACGTCCACAGGAAGTACTGATGGCCACTGCACTTTCTCAGTTGTGCTTCAGAATCACTGAAGCTCTTTGTACACTAAACCACAGTGTCTTAAAATCTAGTGACAATCTAGTGACCCGGGATTATAAGTGACTGAACTACACGTCCACATTGAGACTCACACATTAAAGCTTCAGTTTATAGTACAGATACTTGAGGAATTACCCCTTGCAACTTACATGTTAGCATTAGCAAATTAGCCAAGTTACTATGTGGAGTCTGTCAGTATGCTCCTGTGAAACCTCACAGCCTGTCTTTGTGGAAAGCTTGGCTTGCTTTTTTTCTGATCCCAGCGACAAAGCAGGATCATCTTGAAAGTGCTACGAAAAGTCTTGTTGCAAAGGGCATAGCACATAGGATTTACTGTACTGTTAACGTAGCATAGCCAATAGCCTAGCGCCCAAAGGTTCTCAGGTATGCAGCCGTTGCAGAAAGTGTTTACTAGCACCATGATGTTATAAGGCGTCCACGTTATAATGAAAGCGAAAAGGATGGCACTTAGAGTTTGCGCCGCTTTCTTTTCTTTTATTAGCGACATACGCTTCCGCTTGGTGATTTGCGTCCTTGCGCGAGCTGCGAAACGTTTAGCTAAAGCTGCCTCTTTGAAAGTTATGGGTGCTGAGGGAGATTTGACGGTGGTGTTGGTGCCGTCTACGTTCGGCTCCGTTGACGACTGTATAGCGGACATTGACTGAACTTTATTCATGATTCCGATAAACCGCTTGTCCCCATTGGTGATGGAGCGCGAGATGCTGTTATCCCTGCCGTCGTTCGCCACAGGGGACCGTAATGGATCTTCCTCTGTGTCCAAATCCTCACAAGAAGTGACCTGGGAGTTTACAGCTGCCCTCATGCCAGGCAGATTGAGAACGATAGAGAAGATCGCCCGCGTGGTAGACGGCGCGCTCTCATCATCGTCAGATGAGCCTGAGTGGTCGGCTGACAGTCCAGCATCGTTGTTGTTCCAGCTGTCACTGCTGCTCTGATCTGCCTCCCGGTGCGGCCCACCTTTATCCCTGCCTCCCAACTTCCACCCCCAACAGTGGAATCGCCCGCTCAGGCCGTGAACGGAGCTTTGTTTGTGGCCAGGTTGGCCCAGTTCGAAGCTGCTGCAGCTTCTAGAGTTCCCCCCAGTGGCGTGGAGGTGGAAGTGCGGTCGCTCGACACCTCCGAACCTTCCGACTGAGCCTTGTAATCCTGCAAGTTCCCGAGAACGGTTCTCTGTCTCTTTGTATATTCGCCAGTATAGAACGCTCATTATCGTCACCGGCAGGTAGAAAGCCGCCATCGCGGTGCAAAATGTAATAATAGGCTCGGAGAGAAACTGAATGTAGCATTTATCCAGTGGAACGGTTCTTTCTCCTACAAAATACTGCCAAAACAAAATGGCAGGTGCCCAAAGTATGAGCGACACAAACCATGCCAGGCCAATCATCACTCCTGCCCGCCTGGTGGTACGTTTGGCACGGTATGTCAGAGGCCTTGTGATGGAGAAATATCGGTCAAAGCTAATGACCAGCAGATTCATGACAGATGCATTGCTGGCTACGTAGTCTATTGCTAGCCAGAGGTCGCATGCCCAGTTTCCCATTGCCCACTGGCCCATGACAATGTAGGCGGTGTACAAGTTCATAGAGATGACCCCAATGATGAGATCTGCCACGGCTAAACTAAGCAGGAAGTAATTGTTAACCGTTTTGAGCTGGCGGTTGACCTTAAACGACACCATGACCAAGATGTTGCCGATAATAGTAATAAGGGAGAGCAGTCCTGTAAAGACAACGATGAGAATGACCTGCCAGAGTGAGTGACCACCCAGAGGATCATAGGATTGACCTTCAACCTCGACATTACTCCCATTGAGCTTGAAAACAGCACTGAGGTTGATGAGGCTTGTGTTCTGGAGCAGTGGCCACGGAGTGGATGCCGGGTAGATTCCCACTCCCAGGGCATTGGATGGTGAGTACAGGCCCAACTCGGTGCTGTTGGAGTCCATAGTGCAGGCCGGGCATATTCTGAGGAAAAAGAGCAAAATAATCACACACACACATTTCACAGTTATGTTACATGTTTGCAGTGAAACTACAGTAACTGCTCTCTATTTGAGTGGTTCTTAATCCTGGCCCTAGGGACCCCCTGCTCTGCACATTATCTCCAACTCCAACTTTATTTATAAAGCACCTAATAAAACAACTAAGTTGACCAAAGTGCTGTACAGTAAGTTCAATTAAAAGAATATAATAGCAAATAATAAATAACCATGAAAAAACATCAATACATACCATACAAGACAGACACAAAAGGGTAACTACAATGACAATACCTCAGCACTCATCCCTGATCAAAGGCTAATGAAAAAAAATGTTTTTAACTGCTTCTTAAATTCATTAAGAGATGATAATTGTCGCAAAGACACTGGCAAACTGTTCCAAAGCCTTGGGGCAACTAGCGCAAATGCGCGGTCACCTCTGAACTTTAATTTTGATCGAGGAACATGTAGGAGATTTTGTCCATTAGATCATAATGATCTCTTTGACTCTTGAACATAAATAAGATCGCAATATATGGAGGGGCAGGGATTTAAAAACAAAAATTAAAATATTAAAATGAATTCTATATAGTACTGGTAACCAATGCAACGATCTTAAAACAGGGGTAATGTGGTCATACTTCTGAGTACCTGTCAGTAGTCTTGCGGCTGAATTTTGAACCATTTGGAATCTGTCCAAAAGTTTTGTTTGAGTACCGTAATAAAGTGAGTTGCAATAATCTAATCGAGAAAAAAATAAAAACATGAATAAGCTTCTCCAAGTCTATACGTGCTAAGAAAGGCTTGATCTTACTAATCATTCTTAATTGGTAGAAGCTAGCTTTGACAACTTCACTTATTTGAGAGTTAAATTTTAAAGCACTGTCACAGATCACACCCACATTTTTTACTTGATGTTTCCTAAAAGGGCTTAATGTTCCCAAGTTAACTCCAGCCGTATCACTCATTTCAGAGGGACCAAATATAATGATCTCTGTTTTCGATTCATTAAGACTCAGAAAGTTAGCAGACATCCAAGACTTCACCTCATCTACAAAGGCCAACAAATGCCCCAAGGCACTGGAAGAATTTGGGTTAAAAGACCAATACAACTGAGTGTCATCAGCATAAGAATGAAACGACACACCATATTTATCCAAAATCAATCCTAACGGTAGCATATAGAGAGAAAAGAAAAAAGGTGCTAAAATAGAGCCTTGCGGGACACCACAAGAAATGGGTGCCAATGCCAATACAAACCCTCCCATGCAGACCGAAAAACTCCTATTTTGAAAATATGATTTTATCCATCTTAAGGCATTTCCACAGATACACCACAGATGTTTTAAGACGAGATATAAGTATTTGATGGTCAATCGTATCAAACGCTGCCGTCAGATCCAACAGTAAAAGTACAGTAAAATTTCCAAGATCAGTCGCAAGAAAAATATAATTAAAAACTCTCAGCAAAGCTGATTCAGTGCTGTGATGTTTTTTAAAACCTGATTGAAACACTTCACAGATCTCATTTGCATCAACAAATGACGTTGCGTGAGAAAGCTCTTCTCCATAATTTTAGCCAAGAATGAAAGTTTTGAGATTGATCTAATTAGCTAACACACTCTTATCCAGATTTGATTTCTTCAAAAGGGGTTGGACCACTGCATGTTTACAGTAGTCAGGCACGACCCCCGAAGACAAACTCTTATTAATTATAGACACTATAAAAGGGCCAACTGAATTTAAAACTTGCTTTAACAAATGGGTCGGAACAATAACTTGAGGAGAAGTTGTAGACTTTAGTCTGAGTATAATATCCTCAAGGATTAAAAGAGAAATTGTCTTAAAATCGGAGAAAGTAACACCAGATACCGATTGCTGAATGACATACGAACAATAACTAATGAATTTCTTACAGCCCTTTGAAATTTAGACAGAGAATCTCTAAGCATTTCATATGAAATTTGTAATTTATCTTTTTTCCATTTTCTACAAATCCGTCTTAAGGAATGAATATGCTCATTAAACCACGGAGTTAATTTATGCTGTGAACTTCCCTGCTTCAAAGGAGCGATAAAATCTACTGATTTGGAACAAACTTGAGTTAAAAACATGAACTGATTCCTCCACATCAAGATGAGGTGAAAAAAATATACATCTAAACCCTGCATTGATTCCAGAAAGGTTACATTAAAATCAACTTGAGTATTTGAATTAATTGGTCGCACCCAACGCTTTACAGAGCATCCTCTCTTTCGCTGATAAGGAAAAGAGACAGTAAAAAGAATGGGATTATGATCAGCTAATACAAAATCATCTATGATGATGTCACTGACTGTTAGACCAAGGGACAGAATCAAATTCAGTGTATGACCATGAGAGTGAGTAGAGCCTTTGACCATTTGCTGAAAGCCTAAAGAGTCTATAAGGTTCAAAAACTCTTTAGACAAAGAGCTTGATGGACAACTGACATGAATATTAAAATCTCCCAACACTAAAACTTTGTCATAATTCAGTACCACGTCCCCTAAAAAGGAAGACAACTCTGAAATAAAATCCTTATTTGGTCTTGGTGGCCGATAAAGAACAGCACAGAAAACAGGATTCAGCATCTGTATTTCAAAGGCTTGAAGTTCAAAGCTGGAAAAACGTTCGATAATAAGATGGGTACACATAAAAGAGTCCTTGAAGACAGGCCAAGCCCCCTCCTCTTCCAGTCTCTCGTGGTGAATTTAGGACATTAAAATTACTCGGAACAAGTTCCCCAAAAACATCCATATCACCAACGTTCAGCCAGGTTTCGGTGATAAATAAAAAGTCTAAGTTCCGAACTCTGATAAACTCGTTCAGAATAAAGGTCTTATTTTTTAAAGAACGAACGTTCAACAAGGCCAACCTGATTTCCAGTTTATGCTCCGACGATGCGTCCTGGCACCACTGCGAACCAATTGATACAGGGCGAAGATTCTGCAGGTTAACTCCATTGCAGTTCAAGTGTAGAGAACGCGGAAGACTGGACAACACAGGCCCTGCTGGCTCAACGAGTAGAATCCACCGTGGCACCGAGCTCACCCAATGCCCACACAGCACACGGCCACTTCTCCATCCCCAGCTTATCGCCTCTTGCGATCGCGGCAAACTCGGGAGTGATAGTAGGTAAGCCTTTAATTTCACTAGTTTATCACCTCGCTTTCCGCGGTGACGCTGTTTCTTCAGCAAGGGGGGCCAAGACTCGTAGACTCATTGCAACCACGTAGGGATATTAAGGTGCGATGCGGTCTCAGAGAATTGGAGATCTCCTCGTTCTTCTGTAACGTACTTCTCAAAGGAGCTTCTAATGTTTAAAAGTGTACAACAATCATAGATCAGTGCAGATGTAGAGTCGCGTATTAACCAAGTCACAAATAAGACAAACGACGTGATACAAAACAGAATGTGTAACCGAGGCAGACGGCATGCCATGTACATCGACGCCATCTTGGGGGGGGGGAGAAAGGGGGCCCCCAGGACCAGGGGCCGGTTGCATAAAAGGTTTAAACTACTCTTAAAAGTTAGTCATCTAATTTTTTTCTTTAAGACTGGTCAAAATTGTTCTAATTTGGTTACATAAAAACTTAGATTAGTCTAGGTTGAATCCAAAAAATAAGACTGATTACCCCCTGGCTAACTGCTAGTTGGTCAGACTAGTTCTTAAGACACTGTCTTAAAATAGTGACTAAGTTTATGCAACTGGCCCCAGGATTAAGAACCACTGCTCTATATAATGTAGTAGTGCTTCCTAAATAAATGAAAGATTGCTGTTGCTTTATATCTACACTAGAGGGCAATGTTGATCTATTAAATCAGATAAGTAGTAAACCTCCGTTTCTTTTTGTAAAGCTTGTAAAGATTCAAATAAGTCCCTTTTCAAATACAGCATACAGTATATCCTGTGAATAATGTTGCATCCAAATATGTGGATGTTGAATGCACCACATCATTTTGTGGGAAAGAAAAATAAATATTAATTCATTTTTTCAAATTAGCTTTTTCCTTTAATCTTAAAGAAATAATTTATTAATATAGGAACACATCTGTTAATTATTGAATATGTCGTATCATATAAAATTAAGAAATTCACATTTGTTATACATAAAAGTTCTCAAATTCTCAGCCGTTGTTGTTGTTGTTGTTGTTGTTTTCCTCATGTATAATGTTGTAAGGAACTTTTGGTAATGCTGATTATTGTTACACTAAAATTGTTTGCAAATATACATTTTATAATAAAAAAATAAAAACCTGGGAAAGATTTTAATTTTGCATTCTTAAACATTTAGTCTTGATTGCCTATTGCAATTCTCAAATTCTCATTAAATCTTTATAAAAGTCCTATAGAAAGGTGGTATTTCCTACTCTGTATTCACTCATAGATGATATTTCATACTTCTTCTATGGAACTTAAATTTCATTGTACAAAAGTGAAAATTACTCTTGTCCCAGGTGGATTGGACTTATAAATAAATCCAGCCTTTCTTGTAGAAAGTTTCCCCAGAACTGTCAAAACTTGTGAAACACAAACAACCTCCGGTATCTCATTAATGGGAGAAAAAGCTACTTGGTGCATTTTTAGTTCAAACATGAATCATTGTAATAAGAACCATTTAAAAGATATTAATGATAATGCTAAATTATATTGTGTCTAAATCAAAAGGAATACATCTCAGATTTTTTTAATATTTTGATGAAAGAGCATCTGAGGCTTACTTACGGGGAGAACACAAAACAAAAAAGGTTGGGAAACACTAGTCTAGAGCAACATTCTGAGCCAATGAACCTATAACACTACATTTAAAATAGATATTAAGATACTTATCAAAACGACCGTACTGTATACATAAATATTAACCTCAGTCTCACTCCATTAAATCTGAATACAATGTATGCTAAAACTAGTTCATATGCAAAAGCACAAGCTCTGCCTGTACTTTCAAATTTACATTTTTAAGACATTTACATTTAAAAGTACATTTTCAAAATAGCTATTACACTCCAGTTAAAAGCAGATCCGTCTGAGAGAGACTCTGAGCTAGCAGACACACGAACAGTAGGAGAAAATGTTAACATTGACAAAGATGAAAGATGGGAGAGGTGTTCCTTTACTTAGATTCTGCAAGAGGAAGTTGTTGCAGAGCTTTCCCAGAATGCCTCACACAAATGCAGTTAATCTCATTGATAGAGGCAGAGAATAGAATGTAACTGGCTCATGACCAAGGACGGCTGAACGTCTCATCTCTTCAGATGAAAATCTGGAGGGGGGGGTTGTATTTCTTACAAAGTGGCAATCTAACTTCAGAAATAAGTCAAAATGGCTGTTGACTGCTGCTCTAAAAAAGGAGGTCTGACAATCATAAAGCATCATTCAGCAGAACAAGCCTACATTACTAAATATAGTCATAAACTTTAAAGGGAAAGAGCTGATTTTGAACCGAGAACATATGTCTCTCTTTCAGAAGCTCTTTTTCATCTTGATAAGGCAGAGGGATGCGAGGGGAAGACAAAGATGAGAGTGAGAAGTAGGTGAGATGCAAGATTAGGGAACGACAACCTGATCACATAATCACACGGTATAATCATATTGTCGCTAAGATACCATATATGGGTTTGCATATTTAAAACATAGAAAAGAACAAATGGATATGACCACTGTTGGGCACACACACACACACACACACACCAACCAAAGAGTCAGAGGTAATTAGCTATTGGATTCAATCTCAGTTCTCCTACAGTGGAAACAAAGGGATAATTACTTTATAATAGGCAGACCAAGAATACATATATAGACAGTGTGTTTAAAACTGAGGAAGCAAAGCTGTCACAGAGAACCTGGTTTGTTTAAAACAAATGATACACTATACTAAAAGTCTGGAATAATTAAGATTTCTGTTTTTCAAATGTTTTTGAAAGAAGTCTCTATGGTCACCAAGGCTGCATTTATTTGATCAAAAATACAATTGTGAAATATAACAATTTAAACGAACTGCTTTGTAATTTAATATATTTTAAAATGTATTTATGTGATGGCAAAGTTACATTTTCAAATTTTCAGCAAACTTTACTCTAGTCTTCAGTGTCACATTAACCTTCTGCAATCAGTCTATTATGCTGATTTGGTGCTCAAGAAACATTTCTTCTTATTATTATCAATAATGAACAGGAAAAAAATATAAAATAATTCATTCAAAACTTTTGACTTTTGTAGTGTATTTAGGATAACTTTAAAAGAAAATAAATACAAACTGGCCAAATGTTGCTTAAATATAAGTTACTCGATACCAACTGCTTAATTCAGTACACAATTTTGTACAACAGTGTTTCTGTTTGTGTAATATTGCTTAAATAACCTCTATATACCAATGTTGAATACATGTTCTGCAAATAAACAACAAGAGACATCTCAAAAAGAGATATCAGTGTTTAACTAATTAAAAAAACAGTTTCAGTACTGATTGAGATAAGCCACAATCAACGCTGTTCTTCACACACCTGCACATCACTTCCATATTAAAATGCCAAGGATAATATCATCTACATTTAAGTGAAATAACTGTCAGAAGAATTGTGTTATTGTTATTATGTCATGCCTAAGAAACACCATTTATCAGAATGCAACATGGCAAAGGTGTAACAACTAAAAAGGACTTCCGTTCAGAAGTTTGGGGTTGGTTAAAAAAACAAAAAATGTGGATAAAATACAATTCAAATTCTGTGTAAATCAGTAAAGCTTGACTGCTTATAGCTTTAGGTGGTGCAGTTTGATTCATCTTTAAAGGAGATATCAGATATGGTACATAAAAATAGACTGAATAGTGTTTAAACACAGACTTTGAAAGTAAAGACTGAAAAACAAGTCAGCATTCAATGCAACAACTAAAACCTCAAAGAGAGTTTGATGTTAAATACAAGCTTCTTGTTCATTCATCAGAGTAAGATATCAATAGAGGAGAGGGAATCAAGCAACACAAGATAAAGTCAAAGAGAAGTCTAATTAACATTGGGCTCCAATTTGGGCCCCTGCACTCCTGTGTTCAGCTCTGTGCTTTTATCCTATTAGGGTTGTGCTATGACCTGAAACACACACACAAGCTCAGATGAAGGATAGCAAACACATTTTGTACAAAACTAGTGACACGCATAGTCGTAATTCCATTAAGTTGTGGAATTTGGGAATTGTCTTAATTTCGGCTGATCCGCAAACAGCAGCCGACGAATGGGCTGTTGTCATGGTGACCAGGGAGGATGTGGAGGGAAGCGTGAGGGGCACACGACAGCAAATGCGGTTTGATGAAGCCTTTTATGACAGAACTAGAATCAAACGAACATCTGGAGTTTACATGCATGACTTCAAACGTACTGTACATCAAACATAGTTTTTGTGTGTAAAACCACTCCTCTTCATATTTAAAGATTCATTTGCAAGTCTGATGATGCCATAAACACGCATATTCAAAAGTGAAATACGTCTGTGGAGATAACAGACTAAAAACTTCAGTGGCTGCTTTTGTTTTCATGGTCTTCTGTGGGAAAACACACTTATCAGTAAAACAGACCGGCATGTTTTGGTACCGTCCCCCCTGGCCTGGTAGTTAAGTGTGAAGAGAGTGTGTTGTAAGAGCTCTCTCTCTGTGTGTGTGTGTGTGTGTGTGTTGGGTATTTCGATGTAAGGCATGTGCTGTAAATGAGGATTTCAAAAGAATGATGGTTAAATGTCAACACGTTCTTTTCCAGAGTTTGAGGGAGATCCGTGATCACCTCACATGGCCTTTGACCTACAGAAATGTCAGTGGTGAACGCATGCAGAACCTTGATCAATATGCCTGATTAGAATTGGAATTAATCACTGGCACGGGTACAATTATAGACGAGAAGCCATAATTATCTCTCAATATCTCAATACGAAAGTCAAAGGAGATCAGTGAAGCATGAGATACTGCTCTCTAACAGATTATTTACTGATCTCTTATGATTAAAAGTGATGGCGAGGGATTCGTCCCAGAGCAGCCTCCTTCTCCTTATTTTACCTCTGCATATCATCCTCTGACATTCTACCAATATATTTTTTTAGTCCTTTTCAGTTCAGTTGAAGGCGAAGTGAGAAATATCACCAAATGCCACTAAAAATAATGAAATACAAAAAACTATTAAATAAATTAAATAAATATGAATAAAAATGTTACATAATTATTCACTTGTTTTACATGAAGATGTCAAATTAATAAGATTCTGCACTATTTCTAGATCATTCATCAAAGAAGTAGACTTGTGGCATTGTACAGATGGTCAGATGCTCTTGTTTCCACTAAGGCTCTAGCAAATTAGGATTGGAGTTCATGCAGCTTGAAGGTTGCTGTTATTAAAGCAAATTGAGAGAAAAACCAAATACTAAGACATTCTGGTATTAATGCAGATTTTTCCAATCAACTTTTAATTGTTACACTGATAATATCGTTTATAAAGCGAAAAAAAAAAGCAAAATAGAAGCTTTTTCGCTAGTGGACCCCACTGTACATTTGTTTATATTGTTTATAATGGTAATTCATTCAGTGTAAACTTTGCTAATTTACTAAATGTATTCACTATAACAAGACTGACAAGACTTGATGGTTCTTCATCTCGTCTATCTGCTTTTTGATTTCCTCTTTATCTGCTCTTCTATAGTGTTTATTACCTGTTCCTGACATTTCTAGTAGTGTTTACTAACTATGTTTGGTCAAACGTTCTGGTTGTTTGGTTATTGTGAAGCTGTAATTCTCTACTCCGTCTGTTCTCAGTTGAAACACCTCAATTGTGCCTCCAAGCTGGATCACCTGAGAGATATTTGTATACAACGTTAGAGGTAAACAGGTTTTCTGTGAAGCCAAAGCAATTTGGTGACCTTATTACTGTCTAGATGAAAATGCCAGTCAGAATGAAATCTGTTACATCAGCACTCGATATTAGACATGGGGTCCTCTGTAGGGTTAGATTGTTTCATCAGTATGATGGGCTAATTTACACCCTTTAGCTCTGCATGAACAACAACCTGACACCACAAATTTGAGTGGCTGATAAGGTGAGGGTGAGGTACTGTACGTGCTACACACCGAGGCTGCGACCGCAAGAAAAGTGATCACATAAGACTGGTAGAACAGAAAACGTGTTCCTTTATCCAGTCATCGACAGTGCATCTGTATCGACCCACCCCGCTGTAAGCAATACCTTAATCTCAGGCAAGCCAAAGAATCTATCACAGACTCTGACACGATCCACATCCCCGGAGCAGTAGCATATCCTCTCTCTGTGCGACTGGCCAGTGTTAAATTCGTCTGCTTTGAAAAGCTGGAACTGCTCCACTACAGAACGATTTGGGATTGCACGTTTTTGAAATATCTTCACGTCATCATAGAAATGTGTTTCATTCCCAAACACTGTCTAAGGCAATAAGTGTTGTTTATTAGGGAAGGGGTTTTGCATTACCATCCAGAGTCCAGAGATTTTGAATTACTTGTCAAAATGGACATTTTCATAGCTACAGAAATCATTATTTTTTATATATATATTTTTTTTTTTTAATACAGCACTTTCTGGAATATAATATAATATAATATAATATAATATAATCAGTACATACATACAGTACATACATATATATATACAATTAATTAATTAATTAAACGATACACAAAAAACTAATTATTTTTTTAAAGGGTACAATATTTATTTTAAAATAACTATCCAATCAATTTAATTAGACAGATATTCTCTGCCACAAAACAATAAAGGTTTATGACAGAATGAAATAATTCAAACACCAAATCAAAACATTTTACAATTTCAAATCAAAATTAGAATGACAACATTAAACTTGAACATAAAATTATGCTAAATACAACTAAAAGTAGTTTTACAATAATTTATATAAAAGAAAAAAATAATAAATGACATTATAAAAACAAACAAACTGATTCACTAGAATGAATCAGACTTTCCAGAGCATATGTGAAAGAGAGGACATTTTAGGAGAACACATTTACAATTATTACTACGTCAGTTCACTCACTTGAAATAGCTGTGTGTGCAGTGCAATACAATAGCATTTTTTTCAACCAATGTGTGTTGGAAAAAAGAAACATCTGAAGTACTCTTATGTTACTGATAAAAACTAGTAGCATCATTACTTACTGTTAGTTACACCCAACACTAATTCCCAGACTCTAGATATCATTCTAAGAGAAAAAACACATGCTCGTATCTATAAAAAAAGATCTGCTGCTAGAGACTTAGACCCTGTAAATAGCAGGCGCAACAGGTCTTTTTAACCTCTCGTCTCTTCTCCTTCAAGGACAGACCACATGCAGTTCAACAGCCTTTTATTGAAGCACTAAAGCTGTTCTTCTGAGTATTACCCAGCCTCCAGGAGCACCCAGAGGAATGCTTACACTAGCAGAGATAGAGATAATCATGGCCACTGAAGCACAGACATTCAAAACCAATATCTTACTGTGCATATACTGTTTTTACTAACTCTGCTGCTATGTGGCTACAATAATTAATCTGGGAGGAATTCTGTTATACTAGCTTATATTACTGTTAGCTTATGCATATAATTTGTTTGTCATAAAAAAGCCACTGCAAAACCAGTCTTTAATAATGGTAAGCTGTGGAAACATATGTCACCCTTTAAACAATTTTTAAATGGAAAAAATTGAGAACATGGACATAGACGTGCATGTTTGAGAACATGCTTGAGTGCAAATAGTGTGCATGTGCATGCTGTAAATTTCAAAGGCTCAAGGGATTTCTTTGATTCCTGTGAAGAGAATTTAGGTGGGGTATAAAACACAGCCCACCATGCAACTGCATTCATTGCCAGCACTGCCGAAAAACCGAATCTCCTCCTAGTCACAATTAGCACTTTAAAGTGCTGAAAGTGGGCTCGTCTACATATGTATTTGGAAATATGCCTAGTTATAATGCTCACCTCAGTCATCTGATGAATTATTGCTGCCAAGACCATTAGAAAAAGTATATAAACTTCACTTAGAAATGAAAATATGTTTGCCTGCTTTTCACACGTGAAAAAGAGCAATCTACATGTCATACTGTCATAAAAAGGACCCTTGTTTGCACTAAAAGAATGACCATCACTTTAAATACTCACAGCACAGCATTACATCAACTACCATTCAAAAGATCGGAATAATTATGATTTTTCAAAAAATGTTTTTGAAAGAAGTCACCAAGGCAAAACAGTAATATTGATCCTTCGGAACTCATTCTAGTATGCTAATTTAGTGCTCTATTTGTTACATGTATGCCTTGTTTTCGGTTCTCTCCGTTGTGAGCTAGGCCATGTCCACACTTACACAGGTATTTTTATAAACAGAGTTTTACCTTCTTCCGTTTTAAAAAAAATCTCCATCCACATGAAAACGCAAAAGCATGCTATGAAGCACTGTCAAGAGCATGCCAAGTCAAACAGGTGGCGAAATAATCTCAACCTTAAAGCCATGTTGGCCAATCAGAAGCCTGAAAAAGTTTCCAGTAGGTGGAGATAACAGCGCAGGCTCCGACGTCACAAGCCAAAATCTCCGGTTTCGCTGTCTACACGATAACACTGCAACCAGAGTTTTTAAGAAAATCTTCACCCTGGCAGGAGTTTTCAAAAATGTTCGGTTTCAGTGACCTGGTGCTGCGTTTGTGTGCGGACGAACGGCCAAACCGCATAGAAAAAGCTGCGGTTTTGAAAATACCCGCGTTCGTGTGGACAGGGACCTAGTTTTCCTGAGTTGCCTGATTATGTCATTCACTTCACCTGTTGTCTGTTAATCATCTCATTAGTTCCCTTTGTTTGGTTCATGCTTATAAGTCCTCAGTTCTCCCTTAGTCTTTGTCCATTCTCTGTCTATGTCAAGTTGGTTTCTGTGCATGTTCTCCTGGATTTATCTGATTAAAAGACGTTTCATTGATCTCCGTCTTCGTGCAGTTTGTATCACCAACACGTAACACTATTATTGGTACTCTTATTAATAATATATCAAATAAATGCATGCAGCCTTATCAATCTATCTATCTATCTACACATACATTTTCTTATTCTCATAGGAGACATCTGCTAAAAATATACATACAAACATAACGTCTCAGGTTACGTATGTAACCCTAGTTCCTCGAGGGAACGAGACGCTGCGTCGAAAAACGCTAGGGGAACGCCTTCTGCGACCCACGCTCTGAATCATATGTGAAATCAGTCCAATAGCTGAACGGGACGTCACGGCGGATTACATCATGACCAGGAAGCTATAAAAGCACGTGTGGCGGAGCCGGCGTCAGCTTCTAGGAATGAAGCAAGCGCCGGCAGGGACGCCGGAAGTATGGCACCGAGACGCAGCGTCTCGTTCCCTCGAGGGACTAGGGGTACATACGTAACCTGAGACGTTCCTCTTCAGGAACTCGAGCTGCGTCGAAAAACGCTAGGGGAACGAAAATACCCACGCCGCCAGACTTCCAAGTCTCTGCCTTGTGTGGAAGACTGCACAACTAGGGCGAGAGAACGGAAGAGCCGGGAGTGGCTCGCATGTCTAGCTCGTAAAACCTAACAAAGGTAAGGGGCGTGGACCAACCCGCAGCGTTGCAGATATCCTGCATAGGCACACCCGCTAAGAAATCCCCTAGCGTTTTTCGACGCAGCTCGAGTTCCTGAAGAGGAACTATCTATATTTTTAACCTATTACAATATCTGTTCTTCATAACATTAAAATAAAACTGCCGTCATAACAATCATCATCTTAAACACATTCTGACCATGCCATTCTGTAAACTTCCTCCACCATGTGTGTCTATGAATACTCTCCATATCTGTATGTTGCACAGTGATAATCAGGCCTTACATGGCAGCCTGAGGCAGGACTCCTGCACAGACCTGTCTGAGAAGAGAAGCACACTCAGTCTCCTGTGTAAACACAACAGCGGGAGAGGAATGCTCAAGCTGGGAGTAAGAGAGGGCTTACTGCAGGACAACAGCTTAGGGATGCCCATCGGTGCAGCTTAAATCAACAGCATGTTAGAGCTGAGATGAACATAGACATGTGTATGGGTCATAAATGTATTGATCTGGAAGGATGATTGTGGTCCAGTTTACACCAGATATTAACATCCATCTTGGGCAATCACAAGTGGTCAGCCTAAACGCATTGCTGTTTACACCTGGTAATAACAAGCATCTCAAACGCGTCTCCTGTGACCACTTGCAATCAGATTTTGAGGCTCCCTCTGTACTCATAACTACATTACAGTACATCACTTTTTGCATCAGTGTGTTACTTAGTTGATAAAGCACAAAAAAGTGCACAATTTCTCATATAATGTACAGTATCTAAGCACAAATAAATGAATTTTATGTTGAAGTGGAATTCTCACTTATTTTAGTTCATATGCGTGTTTTTCCAAATTTTGGTGTTTTGTCCAAAATGTGTTACTTTCTTTTAAAATATTATAATATAAGAATATTTTTAAAAACTATAATTATTTTTAGACAGCTTTTGACTGTTTTCTTGATGGATTTATTACAAACATGGTGGATTTATTACAAACGTTTTGCTTCACAAGACATTATTTGATGGACTGGAGTTGTGTGGATTACTCGTGGATTATTGTGATGTTTTATCAGCTGCTTGGACTCTCATTCTGACGGCACCCATTCACTGCAGAGGATCCATTGGTAAGCAAGTGATGTAATGCAAAATTTCTCCAAATCTATTCAGATAAAGAAACAAACTCATCTACATATTGAATGGCATAAGGGTACATTTTCAGCACAATTTTTATTTTTTGAGTGAAAATATATGAAAGAATATACGATTACAATAAAAAAAGAAAATCTAAAAAATATTTCACTGACTATAACACTCAAAAATCATGTTCATGTTATTTTCATAATCAATGTGAACTGTAAAACTATGTAATAGTAATATATACTGAATTAATGAATAAATAAATATACAAATTAATAGCAATATAGTATATTGCATGAATGAATATAAAAATAAGTAAAGATTAGTTGAGTCCTAATGAGTCTGAAAATATAAATAAAATATTTAAGTGATATTATGTTCCTGCCCATTTAAGGGTGAATGTGATCCAGTGCTTGTTTTGGTTTATATGCCTGTGTACACAATCCTGCATTCTGCATTGCATTTGTAATGATCCAACTCCATTTACTTGATGAATGAAGTAAACACATACAGCATTGTACTTGAGAGCTCGGGCAAAGGAAACCAACTCACATTTGATTCCTTGCGAAGATGTTTTATTCCCTGTGAGTTCAGTGCAATTATTTTCCACAGAAGCAAACTCATCTCCTCTGGATATGTCTCTGTATATTACATTGACTCCTGGGTTGGAGCAAAATGAATGTTCCCTTTTCCCTTTCATCCGACCATAACCCTGCAGCCAAAATTGCATTAAATATTCCTTTTATATCTTCACCTTCGGAGGGCAGTCCCTTGTAATTGCTTGGCTGCACTGTATGCCAATAAATAACTAATAAAAAAAAACACACACACACACACACATAAACTCTGATTTCTGGTCATGCTGGAACAGATCCTGGGAGAAATGCATTCTGTATTCATTACAATGACACCGTGAGGACATGCCTAGAATTTAGTATGCTCGAAAAACATAATCTGGGAAAAACAGTTCAGTTTTTTCCTGCAGCGTACAAAATGTATCTACAAGTGATGTGTACACTGCAGAGAGTGTACAGTATATTGGCAAACAAGATGCCTGAGGCGGCCATAAATGTTTAAGAGCTTTTTAAATTTAGAAACAGCAAAGTGAATAGTTGTATTCTGAATACTTCAGTCAGATGAGGGGTCTTATCAGGGACAGATCCATACCTGGCTGTTTCATTACTCACAGCTGCACACATGAATGTCTCGGCAAAAATGAAAAGAGAATGAATAAAAAGGCAGTATGTACACACTACTGATAATTAATATCGTCCTGCAAAGCTGCCTACCACTAGAATGTGTAGAATTTCCTGTAAGTGTGGATGCTAGAGGAGGCAAGCGTGGCGATAGATTAGTTGTGCTCAGGGGCGGACTGGCCATCTGGACGTTCTGGAGAAGTCCAGAACGGCCGTCGGCCTGTGGCTGGGTCATCATCAAAGAAAAAGTGTCAGATTAAGTGACGTTGACGGCCGACAAAAGGGGGTGCTAATGCAATCTATTTTTGCTTATAAGAAACATAAACTGATGTGAAGAAGAGTGGGCTCGTGATGGCAAGCAAAAGACGTGAAGATAAAGGCGGTTGGGAGAAGCTAAAAGGAAAAAAATTGAAGAGTTACATCAGGTTACCTTTGCCTGACTCTCTCACTATACACAGCATGTAGCCTATAGCACTATATCCGAGCGTCCACTGCTATTTATCACTCTGCATTGTCTGGCATGAATATTCAATTCGTTCATAACGAGACAGCAGCGATTCTACAACGGGTTACATTTGAGAGTTATTGGGTTAGAAAATAGAGTAAATGAAGTAGCCTATAAGGTGATTAGTCTGATTAACATGACACACACACTCACACACACTGAGAGATATGAATACTCAAATTGAAGAATTCTGTTGTTTCAGGTTTCTAGATTCTAGGTTTATGTTTATCATTGTCATATACATTTTGCATTCTGCTCTTTTTATGTAGATTTTAGTTCATACAATAATACATTTATTTAAATCCTCTGTTGAAAAAAAAATAGAAAGCATCACAATTTGTAATGGTTTTAATGGTTATAACAAAAATTGTATTGGTTTTAATGAAAACTGTAATGGCGCCTGTTGGTCTCTACTGGTAATTGGTCACCTTCTATTCATGGCTTTTGTTAAAGCCACTAAATCCTAATGTAATATGGCCCAAAACACAATACAGGAAACCATTATTTAATGGTTTTAATGGTTAAAAGTTGATGGTTTGTAATGTTTGTAATGGTATTTGTAGTGGAAATCATTCGAATGTCTGTGATGGTTTCTATTGTTTTTGTCAGCAGGGTCACCATGGGTTTTTTTAATGGTATTTGCCATAAATGCGATAGGATGTCTGTAATATTGTGAGATAGTAGTTTGTAGTTGTTTGTTTGTAGTTGTGGTGGGCCTATTTGGGAGAAACTCCAGGGCTGTTTTTTACTCCCAGTCCGTCCCTGGTTGTGCTGGTGTATTAATGGTAGGCGCTTAGTGGCTTGGTGGGGTGTCATAAGCAAGGTCAGCATAATATATAGATTACTTAAACATGAACATGAACATACTGTTTCAGCCAAAGAAAAACTATTTCTTTTTCTTGAAACAAAAACTGATCATTACTCTATTAATGAATGTGATGTAATGCTAAATATCTGCAAATCTGTTACAATGAAGAAACAAACTTTTCTACAGGATGGCCTGAGGTTGAATACATTTTCAGCAAATTCTCATTTTTGGGTGAACTATTCCTTTGAGTACTATTTTAGTGAAATCACATTCAGTCGAGTGCTGGTATTTGCGGTAACAGTTATAAAGTTCCATTATATTTGGTCATTTTGTTTGACTTGTAAATGTCACCTTACAGAAGTAACATGGTTTGTGAACGACAATTCATGTTGACTTTAAGTGATTATGATTATTAATAAAATTAAGATGTTCAATGTGTGACAGAAACCTAATGTTATACGGTAGAAATGTGTTGCCACTGGGCTTCCTAATAAATGTCTAACAGCTTACATGTGGCCTATAATGGATAAAAGTCTATAATTTCTCACAGTGCATTTATAGAGAGGTCGTCACATCACTTTACTCTTGGCATTCCCACTCGACCACACATCAGGAGGCTGATCGCTGCTTATTTGCATAAAGTCTGCTCAACTTTTTCCACATTGCCAACAGTCGCTGTCACTCATGTCATCTCACATCACCAGCTCGCTTCGAAAATGAATTCATTCCAGTCGCTTTGTCACTTCTGTCACTTTTGAGATCATTTCCCTGTTTATAATTTCCAAATGGTTCATCTCATTAACAGCCACTGAAGAGGTTGCGAAAAAAAACACAACAACAGCAGTTTCTGGCACTACAATGACAATGTAGCTGTTTCAAATGGAGAAAAATTCAGATCTGGACTCAGGATTGGCTTAACCAAATTTATGTTTCAGATTTTATTAAAAGTGAAGTATGCAATATCTTTGAAGCCAAATATTTTCTTCTATTCCAGTATAATAGGCAGAGACATAAGTACTCCATTCCTAGGCTGATTTCCCAGATACCTGTAAACACTGTAGCTCAGTGGTGCCTTCAAAACATTGCTGTTTGTTTTAGGATCCAGGCCAGACTGACACAGCAACACTGTCCCAACCAATGGCACAACATTAAGGTGGAGCTAGCAGTTCGTCTGGCCAATGGGAAATGATGGGTGTGTTCCTGTTTAAAAACAATACTTATTTTTGCAACTCTGTATGGAGCATAAACTACACCCTTCACCTTTAAATTTGGCTGTGGAACTACAAGTGTAATCTTTAAGAATGATGAATGTCTACTCTATGCATCATTTCAGCACAGTTAGATGCTAAGAGAAGTACACATATTATAGTGAACACAGAGCAGAAGTCAACCGCTGACAGCCACTCAAAACCAAGTGTGTCACTACAATAACACACAGTACATCACACTCTTTGCTGCATATTTTTTTGTTCCAGAAAGGCATTCAGGTGCACTTAAAATATCTGGTGACTATATCAAGTAAATATGAAAACACCAAACTCAAAAGAGCACTAATGTAGCTGTGTTGGGGAATAAATAACCAAAGTACTAAGAGCAGCTCAGTTTTTATAGTAGTTATATAAGTAGTTAATACTAGCTCCATAAAACACTACATTGCTATATTTTCTGTCATATTTTATTGCCCCCAGCAATAGTTGTGTTAAAAAAAAAACATGTTTTGTTATAAGAATATAATAAAACATGCTTGCCTAAAATGTTCTCCGTCTTTCATTGGGAAGCATCTCCATCTCTAGCATTGGGATGTCAGATTGATTTAAGTGAATCTGTTCATTTGCATGGTTCATGTAAAAAAATGATTAATTGAAGTCCATGTACAGTTCTGTAGCAAAATATTTAGTTAAATGCTGTCATTTCAAAGTAACTTCCCAAGCATTGATGTAGCACAATGCTATGCTTACATTACATAACAGAGAACGAGAGCCAGAGAAAAATAAAGGAAGCATTCCTATTACTGAGGACATGCACACCACAGTTTCCCCTCAAGTGTGAATCAATTCAATTTTAAATTATATACAAATGTAGCGTCTGGACCAATCAGACACACAATATATATTTTGTTAGTATTTAATGTGGACTGTGAGAGGTACAGAGCTCTGATCCCAAACCAGCAATAATAATTCCTTGTCTCTGAAGTGTTCCCCTGAGATACCTTAAATCTACAAACCTGAGCGAATAAACTCTCGGCTACTTAAAATGTGTGTTTTTTTTAATGCTAACTCTTCCCTGTGGAGAGCATTATCTTAAGGCTATTATGTATTTCTCTCACTACTGTAATGTGATGATAACTAGCAGGAGCTTCCACGGGGAGATGTCCGAGTTATCTTGAGTGCCTGACAGGGAGCTGATAGTGTTATATGACTTTGGTTTGTGGTCCTGAATTCCCAACACATTCCCAACAAAATAAAATACCTCACACCAGGTTTTTAAGCTGCAGCCATGGCTTATAAGGATAAAACATATGGCGTATGCTGCTGCGTTCTGATGGCTGTCTACAACAATATATGGGTGGTCTATCAATAAAGGAAAAGGCATCAAAGAAAACTAGGAAACCCATGAGGACCTGGACAGGTATGATATTGCCTCGCTGAACTGTAGCATACAATAAATGGGTTTCATGCAAAAGACGACAATCATTGACTGACAACCATAAAATATGGACTATCTGGATCATAAAGTCATCAACCTACCAGTAAGACTAATAACCTCTTGTCAAACAGCAAATGCTGGAAATTTATCTCAGGAAATGTTTAGTAGCACTTAACCCTCTGAGGTCGACTAACGCGGATACGCGTTTTGTGGCATCTTCTCCTGATAACACCGAAAAGAACTTAAATGACACTTTCAGTTTTGATCTTACAGATAAGAGCAATACATCAATCGAATCTAGGGCCCAAAACACCCTCGGACCCCAGAGGGTTAAGAAAAATCTTTGAAATGCTTTGAAAAGAAAATGCACAGTCAAATGGGACTGATCTGGTGTCATACATTAAATGATTCAGAAGGGACCACTTCATATTTACATTGAGTATTTAACACAAATTATTAGGCAAAGCATTTCAGTGTCAAATATTCTGATCATAATTATGGCCTTTTTCTGAAATGATTTCTGAAGGGCCAGGTGACACTGAAGACTGGAGTAATGACTGCTTAAAATTCAGTTTGCCATCACAGAAATAAATTACATTTTAAATATATTTTAAAAACAGATATTTTAAACTGTAATAATATTTCACAGCATTATTGTTTTTACTCTATTTTTGATTAAATAAATTCTGCCTTGGTGAGCATATAAGAGACCCTCCAAAAACATAAAAAAAATCTTACACAGGCCAAACGTTTGGACAGCAGTGTTAGTTTATCAAGAAATGATTCTCTGTTCAACATGTTCAGAAGTCAAAATCTCCTTCCTTTTTTTTTATAATGTGCCAAATACTTATTATTCAAATGTTACTTATTAAATCAATAATTCACTTCAATTAATGAATAAATTGAAATGTTGGGATGGTTACAAAATGATTTTCAGCTCCATTTATCAAACTGTCTCCACAGTCAGTCAAAAAGTCATACAGTCTTGACAAAATAATCATATTTGGCATATCACACATGTATTAAATGTAGTATCCATTTTTTCTGGTGTTCCTAGCCACTAAAATGACCTACTCAAAATGAGAGAAATTATCTAAAAATCTCAAAGAATTAAACTTGTTTGATGTAACTGACATGTCATGGTTGTGACAAAAAAAATAAGCATATTTATTTAAAACTGTTAAAAACCCTGAACAAGGCCTGTGTGGTGCAGATAAATTAAGGAAGACGAAGAAGAAAGACTGACTTTGACTTTTTAAATGTTTTCATTAATATCTGACAGAAAAAAATGCCTAACAGACACCTGAGGAAAAAAAACATTCTTGTGAACATAATTAATTTCAAAGTGAAAATAAATTTTTTAAATCTAATAGCAGGTAAAAGTCGTGGGACATGTTTTGTTCCACATGTCTCATGAACTGCAGTAGTGATGGAGATGTTTAATAACGACAGTATTTAAAGTAAAGTAGCAAAGTAAAGCAGGAAGGGCATGTCGTGGCACAATGTAAAAAATAACCAGGAATAAAAAAAAAAATACAATAACAATTGGAAGCTAGAAATCATTCCGGTGGAATTATGTTCCACCTCCTCAACCGACTGCACTCCTCAATCTGCACGTCGGCCTGACAAATTACTCTCTCACCAGCTCTATTCTGATTACGGCCTGATTACAGTCTGATGAGAAATACACAACTGCCAAATACAATAACAGGGTGCAGACATATGCCTATCAGGACTTAATTTGTTAGACATTTGGCAGAGGCGGTTAACCTTCTGAGAATGATAAAGGATGGGGTATCCAAACTTTGCAGAGTCCGATCCCACAGAAATCCTAATGACACTGAATTCTGTCCTCTAGCTAATAAAAAACCTTCATGCACAGCTCAAATGGAGGCTCAACTAGCCTGCAATTTTTAAGCCAAGTTTAAGGACTTGTGCTGGACTTTGTGTGGGGCTTGCAACTCAAAGAAACCTGAACCCAGAAAAATGATATGTCACTCCCCAAGCCCCCAAGGCACTGATAGACCTGAAAATGGAAAAGCTCTTGAACTGAGCGAGCCAGTCGGTGTCATTCAGCCCAGACACTAGAGTTGAGGCTCACGCACCACGAGCCAATTTGGGATGCGATGGATCAATAATTCTGTCAGGGAAACAGCCGAATAGGGAGGGGACCGTTACAGAAAAAGGGCATGGAGTCTTTCAAAGATGTTGGAAAAAATATTATCCCAAGTTTGCATATCTCTCTTTACTTTCCAAATGGTTTGGCTTAATTTAAGGTTCCAAAATGAATCGAAAATTAAAAGTGCAATATGCAAAATCTTTTCTTTTTTTCTGGAAAATAAGCCATATTTTTTATCATCTGAAACACGCTGTGACTTATATTACAAAATTAATTATATTAAGCAATTACCATCAAGTACACAGAACTTGCACAAAGTGCAAATATTTTATAATTTTATATATCTTATGTTTCTCATTTCTATTCTGTTCTGAAATCCTGACTGTGCTGCAATATATGAAAATATTATTATTATATTTTGAATAAATAAATAAATAAATACTTACTTACGGAGACCCTATCAAGCAGACAATTATAATTTGCTGATGTCATTCACTATTCAATAAAAAAAATATTGTGTTTTTGCTTTCAGGAATTTGGATTTGTTCGTTTCTAAAAAGATACTGAACAAAATACTACATATAATTGCGTCTTCTGAAAGAAGTTGTTTCTTTAGTAAAGAAGTAACTTTTTTGGCTGAAATAAAGATGTATTATTCCTACTAATTAGACTTGGCTTCATGAATGTCCCTCTATTACAGAACTTAACTGGAAAGAGCATATGTTGCAGTTTCAGCACGGAAAGCTTCTTCCCAGTTTCAAACGAGGAAGTAAAGAGCAGTGAACCATACAGGCTGATCAAAGCAGAGCTGCATTCACAACAAATCACATTTAACTGAGTGTATAACGATGGCTAATCTAAATGTTTCTTCCTGTGGAAAACTGCATGGACCATAGACAGGTAATTGCTGGAGACACATCATAAATACTTCAGAGTGCAGACAAAACCCAGAAGCCTCAGGTATGTCATTTAAACAAATGTTTTCCACTTAAATTGTCTCTTTAGGGCATTTTTTTTGTTAGCACTAGTCTGAAAAGTGACCAAAAAAAACATTTTCAAAGAAAACCACTAACATTTATTTTTTAAGCTGTAATGTTAATATGCCGTGTGGTTAAGTAATTCAAGGCATTTTATGCTAGAACCAGCTCTGTAACTGTGTGCGGGCATGTTTTGAGGGTGTATGAGGCTGTACATGAGCTGTGACCTTGTTCGATCCGCCTAAAAAAACAGGCATCCTGGAACGGTACGAATGTAGCGGTGTGAACGCACCACATCAACAGCTAATGTTTCTGGAAGAAATATTAGAGGGGAGGAAAGCGCTGTACAGGAACGTGGCATAATCAATTCTTGGTTTGGATGGGTCTAGACACCTAAAACATACACAAACATGCAAAGATGGAATTTATGCCTCAAGTTAATGAAAAATAATAAACAAGAATGGTTTTATATAAAACTGCACCACAGCAACATGACGAAAAAGCATCAGTCTACATCACCACCCAATTACATTTCTATTTCAGAAATTACATTTTTGTTTTAGTGGTATCCAAAAGCATTCCGTAATGCTGATGACAATGTTTCAGTTACTTTCATTTACCTGTTTCATGTTCCTCATCTTAAATTTCACATCATCAGATCCATAACCCAAACAATACAATCAGAAGGCCTGGTCATGCCAAGGGGCCAAAGTCAGGCTGGTTACCATGGCCAAGTTTGCCCCTACTGATACAGCAGCAAAAATAGCCGTGTATTCCAACAAAACAACATTTTTTTGTAAACAATATATGAATCAGGAATACAGTGGGTACGGAAAGTATTCAGACCCCCTTAAATTTTTCACTCTTTGTTATATTGCAGCCATTTGCTAAAATCATTTAAGTTAATTTTTTTTCCTCATTAATGTACACACAGCACCCCATATTGACAGAAAAACACAGAATTGTTGACATTTTTGCAAATTTATTAAAAAAGAAAAACTGAAAAATGCTCAGTATTTAGTAGAAGCACCCATTTGATCTAATACAGCCATGAGTCTTTTTGATGCAACAAGTTTTTCACACCTGGAATTGGGGATCCTCTGCCATTCCTCCTTGCAGATCCTCTCCAGTTCTGTCAGGTGGGATGGTAAACGTTGGTGGACAGCCATTTTTAGGTCTCTCCAGAGATGCTCAATTGGGTTTAAGTCAAAAAATTAACTTAAATGATTTTAGCAAATGGCTGCAATATAACAAAGAGTGAAAAATTTAAGGGGGTCTGAATACTTTCCGTACCCACTGTATATCCGTGTCAAATCGGTTACTGGATATGTAATTGTGTATGGTCTTTTCCCCAACTTTTACATTTAGATTACCTCTTCCATCATCTAACAATTAATCTATAAAACGCTAATAATTTTGTAACATAAAAAATATATAACCATAAAAGCTTGAGGCTTTAACCTGCCATGTAAAAATGATGACAGAAAAATACTATTACTGTATTGTAAAAATATATATATATATTATTATTAATAATAATAATAATAATAAATATTTAGGTTGGACATACTTTAAAATGCTAATAATTTAACTTAACACAATCTGAAAATTAATATCAATTTAATATATTGTACATCATACATACATATTTTATTTACTGTACATTATGTTATGACATGTTGTAGGATTAAAGTGACTGATTTTAGTTATTTAGGAAAAAAAAATGTATAGAATTGTAATATTGGCTACAACATGAAAATAATTATTGTTTATCACATCGGCCAGAATTGTAATTTTGGTGCATCCCTAATCAAAGTAAATGATTTGCAACTGAGGTGTATGGCAAGAATGAAATAAAAAACTGAAACAAATCACTATTCAAACCAGGATCAAAATGAAAAACACACGCTTTAATGCGAGAAACAGCCATCTGGCGATACAGATTTCATATTCTTTAGTGCAAAATATACACCATCTGATAATACAAATTTCAGACACAAAGAGGGGAAACAGAGGAAACAGAGTGTTGCCTTAACACCAGGAGAGTGACAATTTCCCCTCTTTTCAGGCATAAACCAAGTGCAAGATCCCCCAATCTGTCAGTTCAACCTTCAGATGTACGGAGGAGGAAGCTGATATAAATCATTTCCACGTTGATCTACAAGAATGACAACGTGATGTGCGCTACCTGTAGCTACAAGCAAGCAGGATGTATGAGTTCTCATTCCGCCAATCATGTGGTAGCGTTCTCCCTTCCACAGCATCTATTGATCATCTATGGTTCCTACCAGGGAGGTGAAAGCAGAAGATGCTACAAAACCAGAGGAGAATATCTGTGTAACAAGGAAATGGAGTGGGAGCAGAAGTGGATTTGTTAAAAACCATATGGATGGAGAAAAGCATAGCTTCAGGCTTGATTACAGCCATGATCAAAGGCATCTCAGGCCAGCCACCTCATATCAATACTGCTGTGTAACGGCACGACCATCCGACAGCAAAATTCACCAATTAATCTGTAAAATCAAAGGCTTAGATGGAAGAGAAACACACAGAGAGAGCGATGAATTCACAGAAAGGAGGTACGATCAGACTTGGAATTGGCTTAATTCTCCAGAACAGCCATGCTTCTATTGTTAGGACCAAATTAATAATTCACGATTTAACTTGCCCCTCCATCAATGTAACCCGTGCACCCTCTGACAGCACAAGAAAAAAGCTCTGAATAAAACATGGTAATGTAATTTGTTCTCACGTTAAGGTATTAAAATGTTTCAATCACGATCTGTCTTGAGTGTCACATTGACATCTGTGTTCTCCAGCTGTCCAGCAAACGGAAAGTGTCGATCGCTATAAATGAGACTGGCGATGGTGTCTGGAAAAAAATGCAGAGTGAGTCAACTGGCTGTTGCCAATGCGATCATCCATAAAATTTGACTGACAGCATTACATTTTCATCTCGCAATTAGCACCTTGCACTGTTCTCCCATCAAGTATTAAAATCTCATTAGGCAACAGTTCATGTGTAAGTTAAAAGCGGTTGACATTTCAAAACATGGTGTAAAACTTTGGCCCGCATGGTTATTTCCGCTCGCTTGACCTTTAACGGGTTTAAAGGTAGTATCTAATGAGTTTGGCTCCATGCAAATGTAACATGAGGTGTGTCAGGTTTAGTGTGACGCTCAGTCATCAGGACGGGCAATGAATAATAGAGCAGCGTAGTGTGAAAGGGACGGATTTAATGCTCAGCAATTTAAGAGCATCAATTACACCATAGTGGAAGAAACCACACATGCATTGTGAGATTTTGTTAGAATCCTTTAAAGCATGAGCTGAAATGTAACAGCTGTGTTGATTTGGTATGCTAGGGAGTTTCATCTATATGCGCAACAGATTATTACAAGAAAACAGAAGGACTGCAAGGTCTCTATTTTAATGAAGCATTCAGATCTCAGTGGAATTGGCTATTTTAAATGTTTTTCCTGTGTAATCTGACTATCATCAACAATTATTATTATCTCCTTTAGATTTTGACCTTACATGACTTCAAATTATATTGTCTGACGACATTTTGTAAAATTCTGATTAGTTCTTCAGATGTTTGTCAGAAAGTCACTGAAATGTCTGAGGAGCTATTAAAAATGTTATTACAAAATGCCGGTTAAAATGTTTATATATTCTTTAATATTTTAAACCTTTTATTTTCAAAAGTTCAAAGGGGTCAGTATTCTTTTTTAATGAATGGTTTTATTCAGCAAGGACACATTAAATTGGTAAAGTGACAGTAAGGACATATATGATATTGCAAAATATTCCTATTTCAAATAAATTCTTATTTTAAACTGTCTATTCATCAAAGTTAGCTGAAAAAAAATGTATCATGGTTTTTACAAAAATATTAAGTGGCACAACTATTTTTAACGTTCAACACAGGCTGCTGAAAATTTAGCTTTGTCATTACAGTGATACTACTAATAATCATATAATTGATGTATGGAGTCTTGTGAGAAGAAATAATTAACAGATTAACCAATTATCAATAACTTTACATTTTCATATATCAGAAATGTCTCTTTTGACACCTATAGATACATATGCTGCAGTTCCCACCTCTAGTTTCTTTCTTCTTTCTCCCTCTCTCTTTTTCTCTCTGTGAAGGTGAGGATTGCATTCATGGGCATGTGTCTGAATTGGCTAATTAAGTTTAATGGGCCTGATCGTCTCTGAACACCGCAGATACACAGTCACCTGTGTCCGTACTATTTCAAATCTCATTTCCAAATCAGCCCTTATGTGTGCTTCCTCTTACCTCTTAAAGAACAACTCACAGCGCATTGACTCGCCAGAAAGGTCTTACATTCACTTCATGGTGGTCTTGCAAGTACGAACTGTAATAATAGAAAAATAACAGCTGCTAAGTAGCTAAAAACCTTACAAGACATTTAAACTGTGAATTTGTGCAACTGAACTACTCATATGAACTTTCTAACCGTAATACTCTGGTTTACAGGACTAGTTCACTTCCATAATGAAAATTCTGTCATCGTTTTACTCACCCTCCATTTGTTACAAACCTGTATGAGTTTCTTTCTTCAGTTGAACACAAAAGAAGAGATAATATATATATATATAT